>NC_057758.1:377765-379224 GCF_004010195.1 Chiloscyllium plagiosum
AGCTCGCTCGTTCTACCTTCCCTCCATCTAATTCTGTTTTCATCTGGGTTTGTACCTGTCTTTCTCTCTTTCCTTTTCCTCTCTCTCCATTTCACTTTGTCTTTCTATCTCTGTTCCTTCTTTTTACGTGAGAGCCAGACATTGATTCTGTTCTCCTCTCATTAGGCCAAATTTTCTTTGTTATTCATTAAGTGCATCACTCATTCTCTCTCTCTCCTTTCTACATTACTGTCTCCATCTCTCACAGACTGAGTGGCCGTCCTGCTGAAGATTTATTAAAGACGTATATGCAAATCAAAAAAAGAGGAACACCTCAGGTGACGTTTAAGAATCGTATAATAGTAGAAGCTCTGTGATCCGATACCCACCTAGTCAGATATCACGTCTATCCATATTTCGTTATGGGTTTTGATTATAAAACTGAGAAACGATTCTGACTTCATATGATTTCCCCATCCTGAATGCTGGGGGATCCCAGACC
Organism: Chiloscyllium plagiosum; assembly: GCF_004010195.1. Taxonomy (NCBI): domain Eukaryota; kingdom Metazoa; phylum Chordata; class Chondrichthyes; order Orectolobiformes; family Hemiscylliidae; genus Chiloscyllium; species Chiloscyllium plagiosum. The sequence goes on from NC_057758.1 coordinate 378,247, forward strand.
GTCAGTGACAAAGGCACAGCAAAAGGACTTGTTTTTTATTCTCAAAAAGAACTGTTCCTTCGATCAGCCACTTCCTCCAACCAACAATCTATACATCTCTATGGTGGATGCCGACATGAGTGCGTGCATGTACGTATTCATGCACAACCCTTCAGAAACAGAGCACCTTAAATGACTTCACAGTGTTAAAATGACTCTGGTTTCAAAGGAAAAACTCTCCGTTGTCTCAAGTCTGAACTAGTACGTCTGATGTCTATAGTTTTGTCTACCAGCCATCTCAGCTTCAGGACATCTCCACAGAAATTCTTCAGGATAGCTTCCAAGGTCCAACATTCTTCCGCTGCTTCATGAATGACCTTCCCTCTATTGCAAGGTCAGAAATAGCGATGCAAAATGTTCAACACTTCTCACGAATTCTGAACTGCTGGTGCAGACCTTTTCAACATCCAACAAGACATGGACAATACCGGGGCTTGGTCGGACAAGTGCAAATCAACATTCATGAGACACAAATTTTAGACACTGGCCATCTGCAAAAATAGAGAATCTAAACATCGTCCCTTGACACTCAATTGCATCACAAACGTAGAGTCTTACATTCTCAACTCAATGCAGAGTTGGGGCGCACGTATGATCAAAAGATCACTCCAGTCGCCATATAAATGTTGTGGTAGGACAGAGACGAGGAATCCTGTAGTGAGTAACCCACCTCCTGATTTCCCAATTTCGGTCTACTATGGATATGTTTTAAGACGGGAGTGAGAAGGCTCCAACAACACTCACGAAGCAAGACAAAATAATGCACTTGATTGGCATCACATTCACTAGCATTGTTTCCCTCCATGTTTGACTCTGAACAGCAGCAGCAACGTTGCGTATTCAACAAAGATCCTTAGCTCTTTCCAAATGGATAACCATTTCCATGTAGAAGCAAAAGAGCAGACAATTCATGGGAATTTATCGTCTGCAAGTCCCCCT
>NC_057758.1:379232-432989 GCF_004010195.1 Chiloscyllium plagiosum
CTGCAAGCCCCCCCCCCCCCCCCCCCCCCCCCCCCCCCCCCCCACACACACACACACACAGCCATTCACCATCCTTACTTGGATATATATCCCAATTTCTTCACTGTAGCTGGGTGAAAATCCTGGAATTCCCTCCCTAACGGCAGTGTGGATCTTGGCAAGCACATTTACTGTAGTGTGTGAAGATGTTGTCACTTTAAAAGGTTATTTTATTGTTAGGCGTTTTTGAAGAGAGATCGTAAATGCAGAGGAGCTTGCTTGGTCGAGGATGTTTAACAATGGCAGTAGAGTGACATGTTCCTCCAGTTCAGAGTTTATGTAGTTGGGTTTAGCTGTGGCAATCACAAGATGTTTGAGTCCAGGAAGTTTGCAAGTTGCAGCAAATGTTTCCTGACTTTCTCTCCGAAATAACTTTGGATATTGTTCCCTCGTTCCTGTAAGAATCTGTGCTTCACTTTACCATTTTTGTGCAATGGTGTGTGTTTATGAGATGTTACTGGATTGGAATAGTTCCTTAGTTAACTCAGTGTATCAGGTTGGTTGAGTTTTCCAATAGTTAACTTATTCAAAATTCCGGGTTTTTTTGCGTTCGTGTTTCAATAGTAAGTGTTAAATAAACTTTGTTTTGCTAATAGCCGAGTATTTTGACCATCTGTATCATACCTGGAATGTCCACTCACGTCTGACTTCCGAATAAAAATATAGTTAGAGTGTAGGCTACCGTCTTAAAATATCTTGAGGATTCTGGCCTCGTCCATAACAAATGGTTCAAGACAACAGCTCAACAGCACCTTCTCAGCGTACAATTCGGAGAGCAAAAATAAATGTTGCCGCAGAGAGCCAATTCACACGTCCATCGAAAGAACTTAAAAAAGCACTAAACTCATGACATTTCGAAATTCAATAGTTCAGGGTTTGTGGTCATGCACCACTGATAGACTGTTGCTACATATTCAGGGCCAGCTCCTTCCTTGTAACTTTGGTGAAGTTGGTCACATAGGAGATAATATTTGACAGCACCACGTGTCTTAAAAAGGCAAATATTTAACAAGATAACAAACCACTTGGGATCAGAAAAAAACAGTCTGGAAAGAAAGATAACGGAGGGTGATAAAGACATGGAGATTTTCTGCGAAAGATCGACAGCGAGGGGACACGATAGAATGATACTGACACAGAGACATAGAGTGATGTAGAACAACATAAACTAATGAGGGAGCAGAGACGGAAAGGGGAAAGACAGACAGAAATTGATGTTTGGAGACAGAATAAGAAATTTCTTGATGGTACTGGGACGAGGATTTATTACGAACATTTCAGGTTTCCATATACTTTAGGTAATCCAGATGTGATGGACTTTGAGCAGGTCTGGTCTTCGGATTCCTTGAGTAGACCACACCTGGAACAGTGAACAATTCTAGTCTCTACTTTCTTCAGTTACAAAACTGTTAGAGCACGTTGCAGAGTTATGGTCTTCATCTCCCTCAGTTAGACGACACTCATATCAGTGTGCACAGTTCTCGACTGTGTAGACCTCAGCTAAAACACTATGGGAGCATTGTGCACAGTTCTGGCTTCTGTATCCCTTAGTCGGACGACAATTGGAGCGCAGTATGCAGTTCCCGTTTCCATACACCTCAAGTTAGACAACACGCAGACAAACATGCGCAGTTGCCAACAGTGCGCATGTGAGTAAAAACAAAAATGGTGCACAATGCACCCTAACTATCTCGATTTCTTTTTGTTAGGCCACTGTTGGAGCACTGTGCAGAGTTCTAATGAGACCAAATGGGAGCCGTTAGCACAGGTCTAATCTTAAGTACTCTTAGTTCGAGCAGCTTTGAAGCACCGGACACTGTTCCTGATTTTGTACCCCACGTTTTGACTACTTGAGTGTACTGTTCTCATTTCAGTTCTGTACATTCCTTTTTGCATCTTGTTCTCAATTCTCTGCACAGTCCTGCACTCTGCAGCATTTGTTTGGATCACAATTAAAGCAATGTGTGCTGTTCCATTCACCATGTCGCTTGTTCCAACCACTTTTCGAGGAACGTGCACAGTTCTGGTTTCCATTTGCTTCGGTTTGACCTTAAGTGGAGTATCATGTAAAGTTCCAATATCTTAATTGCGCCATATTTGGAGCACTATGCACTCCATAAACCTATGTTAGAACACACTCGGAGTACTGTGTATCATTCTGGTTGAATACCCCGTGGTTAAATAACATTTGGAGCACTTTCCACATTATGGCATTCACAAACCTCGATCAGACTCCATCTATAGCACCGCACGCTCATTTGCTCGTTGGATTCCTCAATTTTCCATACGTGGAGCACTATTCCAGTCTCCAAATTGTAAATTTCAACGACACTTCGAGCACTGCACGCAGTTCTGGTCTCCATATCCACTCCGTTAGAGCACACTTGGGGCACTGTGTACAGTGTATGTCTACAAAGTCCTCGTTTGGAACATGATTGAACGATGAAGTACAATTCTGATTTGAGTATTCTTTAATCAGAGAGCATTAATAGACCTCCAAAACACAATGGGCACATTTTGGTCAATGTCATTTGCGTGGAAGACAGGCCGTAGCTAACTTCCCCTTCTGTCTACAAATCTTTGGCATGGGAATTGTTCATTTTAGATTAACAAAAAACAGCAGCTTCTTCAAAGTCGCTCTCCACCCTGTGACCTGTGCCAACCTGTGCAGAGAGACATGAGAACACCATAGGCTGAAAACCCCCGTTAACTCTCACACACCACAACTCCAACTTGAACTCCTTCATTCGCTGTCACTATTTTATCCTCATCTGTCTTTTTCTTTTTGTACATTTGTCTTTTAAATCTAATCTAATCTAATCTAATCTAACCTGTGCAGAGAGACATGAGAACACCATAGGCTGAAAACCCCCGTTAACTCTCACACACTACAACTCCAACTTGAACTCCTTCATTCGCTGTCTCTATTTTATCCTCATCTGTCTTTTTCTTTTTGTACATTTGTCTTTTATTTCCTTCTGTTTGCCCTGTCTTGACAATGGGACAGGGTATCCCCAGGGACAATGGTGGACGCGATTGGGACATTGACACTATAGCATGATTCTTTGAGGATGTCTGTCTAGGAGGCAAATGATAGCAATTTAACCCTACCTCTTTCTGATCTCTCCTCTCTCCCTGCCTACACATGGATCGCAGTGAGAACAAAAGGGGGTCAAGCTATGGCCATCAATGCAGTGAGATTTATTCCCGTCTTGCTGGAAACAGAGGGCTGGGGTCATTGTATATCAATGGAGCGGAGCCTAAGTTCTAAAAATGAAAGAGAGCATTGTCCAGATTCTTAGATGGGGCTCTCGCTGGGTCATTTTCCCTTTATGGGGTTCATAGCGACGATCAGCGCTTGAAAATCCAGAATCATCAGAAAGTGACGGTCTTCTCACCTTATTGGCATCAACACAGCCTGCAGATCCCTGCCTGACATCCGATGAAACCGATAGGAAGGGTTCATCAATGCCATCGTTGAGGACCCTCAAATATCCAGGAATGTACCATCAATATGTAAGCATTTCGAGTGCTGTATCATTGGAAGAATGTAAGTTCTGCTGAGTCCAACAGAGCTTGGCGGTCATCACAAGTGAACTAACCACGAAGTTCAATATTGAACTCTCCACCCCCAATGCATAGCGATAGCAATGTGCAGTATTTGCATCCTCCTCCCGGTTATCGCCCAAAGTGGGCATGTGCATGCAGAAATGAGCAATTGAACAGAAACTCCCTTGCCTTGGGAAATCCTTGCAAGTATTCCATCTGCTCAAATAACATGAAACATCATCATCCTGAACTAACAAGGCAGTGAGCTTGCACCGAAAAATCATCCAATCTAGGGCATTCTCTTTACTTCGAAGAAAGAATACTCTGTGATCACTTCATTGACTCGTCCAAAATGCTGAGGGAACTAGAAGGAGTATCATTAGCTCTGTACTTAATGCAGAGTCCTGGCAGAGACAGTCGCTCCAGAATATGCACCCCTGGTGACGTCAGCTGTTCTACCAATGGGATTCTCCTGCATGTGATCTGGCCTGTGAGTGATTCTGTTCTGCCCGTATGTGTGCCCTGACAGTGGCATTTGTCCTGACGTTGATTCTGCCCTTACAGGATTTTTTTTTTAACTGCCGGTGGGTCTGTCCTGCCACTGGTGTTGCCTGCCAGTGGAACTATTCTGACAGTGATTCTATCTCATTCGTGGACTGCACTCCAACGACAAAGACCCACCACTACCTCTCGTGGCAATGGTTCGGTTCTGTCAGTTGTTCTGTCCTGCCAGTGTTGTCTGCCGTCCCAGTAATGTTTCTCCTGCCATTGTGATCTACGCTGCCAGTGCTGTCTGCCCTGCTAATGGGATTGTCCTGCATATGGTGATTATCTTGCCAGCGATTCTGATCTGTCAGTATTAACTGTCATGACAGTTCTTCTCAACTGCCAGTGGTGTCTGCCCAGCCAGTAATTCGACCCGCCACTAGTTCCACTACTTATTGTTGACTATTCTGCCATTTGTCCACTGTCCTGCCAGTGATTGGATCACTAATAGTTTACATTGTTTCTGTCGGATATGTTTCTCTGCCAGTGGGCTTGTCCTTCCAGCGATTGCTGGCCTTCTAATGGAGACCTTTTCACCAGTTGACGAACCTGCCAGTGGTATCTGTCCTGTCAGTGGGAACCATCCTGCCAGTGGATTTGCCAGCAGGACGGACCGGACTCTATGTTCAGACATGGTAGTAGTTTCAGCTCTCAGTGTGACATCCAGTCCTCATGAAGTGTGATGGAGGAATTCTAATACTTGGCTCTACACTTCTGCTTCCATGAGGATGTCTGTGAGGGCGGTACAAAATGTCAGTGTGTCCCTCACATTTCCTGACCTCCCTGGCCACCTTATCAATGTGAAACCAATCCGAAATGGACGTGTCATGAAATTGGGACATAATACGATGATCTACACTTTGCGTGTTTTATTTACGCGATTCATTTTTTGTCATGCAATTCAAGAGAGTGGACTCGTGGGTGGGGTCGTCCCACAAACAATAGAAGTCCTAAATTCTCGTCAGCTTTTGTTGGAAATCTCGTACAGACTCGCACACGGGTTCAGCTCATGTCAGCTGGTTTGTGTGGGCACAAGGACGTCGTTGAGGTTGCAACAGTGAAAGCTTCAGACGCAGTGATTGTGTATCTCGAACTGGTCTTTGCGGCAGAAAGCCAGTTGGCATTTCCCTCATGGGATATGATAGCTGAATGTGTTCCTTGAAATACACCAAGGAAAGGTTCATCTCTCGGTAACTGTGAGGACTTGAGAGGATAGAAGAAGTACAGCGTGAGCTCAATCATCCATCTTTCTTGGGTCAGTACCTTGCAAACATGGAGAGAAAGGCTGTGGCCTTGCACACAAATAGCTGAACAAAACTCCAGTTTGTTCAGCTTCGCCTTTAAATAGAGTGACACTAGGTGCAACTGACGTGAAGAGCTGAATGGCTAACGCCTGTTTATTGTTACCAGTCACATTAACTCTCCTCTGTGAGATACAGTTTGAGATACAACTCTCCTACCACTCTGCCCCAGTCCAGTGAGAAAAGTAACTGCTCCTGAAATACCTACCAGATGCCTTCTTGGGTCTCTATTATAGATGTGATCTGGAGGTTTGTTGAACGGACTGCAATGGTAAAACTGTCCAATCTGGAGTAGGACAGGGCAGCGTACTGTCGACGGCAAAATACAAATTTTCATCCAGTTCTGCAATTTTCTGTCAGATCTCAATTTTAAATGCAGCTTTACCTCAAGTAACGAAAACTTTTCATTTCCAATATGATCGGATGTCAATTTGAAAGAACAAATTCCTTGTGGAGAATATAAAATCAACGTATCAAATATTGGGAAGCGAGGAGAGTAAAGAGGTTCAGGAACAGCATCTGGGAGTTTGGATAGGGATATGCATGGCACGGCTGTTCATGAGGGAATGATTCTCCAGACTGTTCTCCAGTGTATTCTCCAGACTTCGGAGGAGCGCAGAGTTCATACAGGGGGCAGGGACTGGGAAAATAAAGAGAAATAGTGCGGGATATCGGGGCTACTGTAAGTTATAGAGTGGGCTGTTATGGTCTGAAAAGTATTACACTGCTAGGGTTGAGTGGACAGACTGGAGGACTTTACAGAGACAGGGAAATGTATAGAGGCTGTGTGAGGTTACCAATATTAATAACAAGTCTTGCCACTCTGACACAATAGTATAAATCATTGATAAAAGTGGTGAGGTGGTTCTGGATGCCCCTGATTAACTGTAGGAGATTTCCTTCTCTTTTTCTATGATTCAGGATTCAGAATGGAGATGGAGAACACGAGCCGGAGAGCAAGATACTCTCGGGTCTACTTCAAAAAAGACATCTTCTTGGAATGAAGTCACAAAAGGCTCCAGATTAAAGTTTTAATCTCATCCTCTGGCACACTTGGCACGAACCCTGTATGCCTTGGCATTGCAAGTGCACATATAAGCACTTGTTCAATGTTGTGAGGTTTTCTGCAGCCATCACCTTTATATTTAAGTTGATTTATTTTAGTCACATGGACTCAATTACAGTGAAAAGCTTTCATTTCAGAGCAGATCATAAGAAAAGCTTGCCTCAGGAGTCTGCGGCCTGCATTTTAATTGCAGAAAGGTTGACGAGAACAATGACTGGGGTCGCCTGGAAGGTAAATAAATCATTCAAAAAGCTGATATATTCGGGCAGCGGCTGAACTCGAGACATTACACCTGTAGTGTCTTCCACCCGCCCTCCTCCTCTAACCAAATAAACATACTCTGTGGTGTGTTTGTAAGGTAAGGAGTTTCAGTTTTTTTTTAATTTTATCGTGTGATTGGTAAAAAGTTTCTTCCTTTTTTTTAACTTAGTCTCAATTTAAAGCTTACGATTAAAAATGGCAGGAGATCTCAGAACCGTGATTATGATCCTCTTGCTCAATATGGGAGCTGAGGAACACATTGGCTGTCTCCTTCAGGAACAGTTCATTTGCCCACTTGCATCTCTTGTTAGATCATATGACGTCTCTGGAGCTGCGGATGGACTCACTTTGGAGCATATGCAATAATGATGGGATTGTGGATAGTGTGTTCAGTGAATTGGTCACACCTCAGATTAGGATTGCTGAGGGAGAAAGGGAATATTTTGTCAAAAGCCAGCGAAAGAGCAGGAAGGCTGTGGAGGTGTCTCCTGCAGTCATCTCCCTTCGAAACAGGAGTACGATTTTGAATACTGTGGCAGGAGATTGTTAACCAGGAGAAGGCAGCAGTTCATGGCACCGTGGCTGGCTCTGCTGTTCAGACATGTGACAAAAAGAGTGCATGGCTATAGCCATAGAGGATGCACTTGTAAGAAGGTGGAGATAGCTGTTTCTGTGGTCGAAAAGGCGACACCTCAATGGTATGTTCCGTCCAGCTGCACGCATCAGGGATGTCTCGGATCAGATGCAGAAAACTCTCAAGAGGGTAGGTAAACAGCCCGCTGTAGTTTTGCATGTAGGCACCAAAGGGATAGGCTAAAAAAAAAAACGGGAAAAGTTCCTACAACCAAAATTAGGGAATTATCAGCCAAGTTAAAATGTAAGACATCAGAGGTAATAATCTCAGCAATGCGACCAGTGCCACATGATGGTCAGAGTTGGATAGAATTAGCTCGCTGAATGAACGGCAAGGGAAATGGTGCACGAGGGACAGGTTCAGATGTTTGATATCAGTTCTGGATAAAGTGGGACTATCACAAATTGGATGGTCTACACCTGGGCCGGACTGGAACCCATGCCTATGGGGGTGTTTTTGTTGAAGCTGCTGGTGGTGGTTTAACCTAATGTGGCAAGGCGATGAAAACCAAGTAAGGAGGTTAGTGGACAGGAAGGATGTTGTAACTAAAACATGCAAGGAACCAAATAATGAAGTCACCGTAATTATGGTGAAGAGTAGGCAGGGAGCACAGGATGAACGCACAGTGACTGAAGGCCTTAGGTGCTTTTGTTTTAAGGAAACAAATATAGTAGATAAGGCAGATGAACTTAGGGCTTGGATTAGTGCTTGAGAGTATGGTGTTATTGCTATTGCTGAGACTTGATTGAGGAGAGGTCATGACTGGCAACAAAATATCCCAGGATAACGATGATTCAGGCGGGATAGGGAGAGAGACAAAGGGGGTGGATGAGTTGCATTCTTGAAACTCGTTGACAGAGATAGCTGTGGGGCCAGAAACTCTCTGTATGTAAGTAAGGCTGAGATGGATAGATTCTTGAAATGCCTGGGAATCAAGTGTTACAGACTAATTGCAGGAATAGGGTTGTTGGAACAGGCATGCTGTTGTTGAAAATCATAGCAAGTATGTGGTGCCCAATGGCCTATTCCTGGTCCTATCTCTTACGGTTTTTACCTCGGCTATATTTCAGAATTAAATATTCATTGTTCACATCACTCTGAAATTGTGGGAAACACTGACGAGAGACAAAGGGAAACAGAAAGAAACAGATGAGAGAGAGAAATCAGGGAAACCATCCGAGGTAGAGACATACGATAGACAGAGTCATAAGATAGTTTGAGACAAAATGCAAGAGCAGGAGTGAAAGGCAGAGTGAGCTACTGGGAAGGAGGCACATCAGGAAAGATGAAGAATTGAACAAAATCACCAGTAGCAACTTCTAGAATCCCAATACCTCTCAGAGTGTGGGACAGGCATGTAAAGATCAATAAGTGAAATCATTGTTTTAATGCGAGTGTGAAAGCTGTGAATTTACGCACAATCATCTCCAAGCATTGGCCACACAGTAATGGCAAGTGAAATCGAGGGGCAGTTCTGAGGGTAAATATCAAAGTCTCCTTGAGGGAAATGCTTGGGGTAGTGAGAGGTTCACTTACTGGTAGAGATCGAATGATGGCAACTGGCAGAAGGCTGAGTTGAGGAATGTGATGATGCTGCCAATTTAACAATGCTATTTTGCCCTTTTTTTTAAAGACACAGATGCTGATATATCTGAACTGGCTACTTTAATAATGGCTAACAGGTACTGTCCAACTCAAAGATCAATGTAGGCATTCAGGATCTTTAAACAATTCTACAATGACTTGGGGAGGGTGGTGACCAGTTCTCCCAGTTTAGTGCTGTTTAACATTTGTTTTAATTTTAGCTGAGGACCACGAAAAAAAAAGCGAGTGGAATGAAAATAGGGCCCACGTTGCTTCTCCCTATGACGTCTGTTTCATAAAAAAAGTGTTTGAAGTTTATTTTTTTTTTGCAAAATGGCGTGCTTATGGCGTGTTGAAGGAGATCAGAACAGCCATTTATAAAGTGAGATCGTGTTGGTTGGTTTTCAAATCATTGTTATGGTTAATTTTGTTTTCTTCTGTTTGCGTTTCATTCGGTAGTGAGCAAAGAATTTCTGTATTGCCTATAATTGAGTGGTTTGACCAACTTCATCATGCCTGAAATATCCACTTTGTACGTGCTTTAAACGACTACACAATTTAGGGTCTGGGTTAACTTCTTCCAATGTTTTGAGGCGGCCTGGCGTGGACCATAAAAGGAATGAGTATACTTGTTTTCAATGTTACCTGAACGCTGCTGTGGAAGGTGTATTCAGAAGTTCACACAGTCGTTAAATACAGCATTCGAAATAGAGGTGTCATTGCAAAGGAAAGTCACATCACAACTAGCCGGAATAGAGAATCGACGATTTAGACATAAACTCTCAGCTTCCGTTAAAGATGGAAATACAATATGTTTGCAGAATTGCAATGGGTTTAAAGACGGACTTTTACTGCTTTTTCTCATCACAAATATCGCCTCAACAAATAGCAGACAATCGTAATTCTGAGGCGTCTTTAGATCCGCCTTAAAAAGTAATTGCCACCTTTCTAAAATTGGTTTGTTGCTTCCGAGATCTACACAACTGTGGGATATGAACCCTGATCTACTGGATTAAAGATAGAGAAACATCCATGGCACCATTAGAGCTATCAATAGCTTGCATGCTACTGTTATGTCTTTAAGAATAGCTCAATGTGAGAAAATCAGCCGGAGACTGTTTCTGTCATTGCAAAGGAAAGTCACATCACAACTAGCCGGAATAGAGAATCGACGATTTAGACATAAACTCTCAGCTTCCGTTAAAGATGGAAATACAATATGTTTGCAGAATTGCAATGGGTTTAAAGACGGACTTTTACTGCTTTTTCTCATCACAAAGATCGCCTCAACAAATAGCATACAATCGTAATTCTGATGCGTCTTTAGATCCGCCTTAAAAAGTAATTGCCACCTTTCTAAAATTGGTTTGTTGCTTCCGACAATTGTAGGATATGAACCCTGATCTACTGGATTAAAGAAAGAGAAACATCCATGGCACCATTAGAGCTATCAGTAGCTTGCATGCTACTGTTATGTCTTTAAGAACAGCTCAATGTGAGAAAATCAGCCGGAGACTGTTTCCCTCATCGATACAATAGCAATCGATACAATATTAAAAATCACACAACACCAGGTTATAGTCCAACAGTTTTAATTGGAAGCACACTAGCTTTCGGAGCGATGCTCTTTCATCAGGTGATTGTGGAGGACTCGATCGTTACGATTGAGCCCTCCACAATCACCTGATGAAGGAGCGTCGCTCCGAAAGCTAGTGTGCTTCCAATTAAAACTGTTGGACTATAACCTGGTGTTGTGTGATTTTTAACTTTGTACACCCCAGTCCAATACCGGCATCTCCAAATCAATCAATACAATGTTCTGGAGGTGGACAAAATTAGCAGAATTACTTCTATTTCAGCGAAGTGAGTCGAAACAATCTCTGATGACATGGCCATTATTCGGTCTGTTAAGAGTTGACCTCTGACATAGATCTTATGGGCCATTAGGCTCCATTTTGTCTTTTCCAATCTCTTCCACCCGAAACATACTAAAACAGCCATCCCATAATGAGAAGCCCACCGCATGCTCAGAATTTGATTGGATGAGTGGGAACGTGACGGACACCTGAAAATGTTGAATGATGCCCTCATAAGAACAGTAAACAATGCTTAGCTATTAGATCGCCAATTCCATCGTGCCACAGGAAAAGACCGCAATGACCATAGTTCTATTAATTTTAACATAGTTGTGGAGAGGCACAAAAGTGTTCCAAGCGTTCTAGTTCTAAACTGTGGCAAGGCGAAGTTGGGTGGAATCAGAAAGAAGCCTGCAAGTGTTCATTTGTGTAGTTTGTTGACCGGCAAAGCAACCTTCGGCAAGTGGGAGGTTTATAAAACAGAAATAGCTAGAACTCCAGGATTATATGTTCCTGTGTGGGTGAAGGGAAATATTGTTAAGAATAGGGAACACTGAAGGAGGAGAAATATTGATGTTTTCATTGTAAAAGAAAGACGTTTGTTTCAAAGTATAGTCAGTAGGGATCAATGGACTCAAAGGAGATTACTGAAGAAGGGACGGGGGAAAGAGGGCACGAAATAGGTTTGGTTGAGAACACTACGATGAATTCAAACAGCTAATTAATGTATATTAAAGCAAAAAAAAAAGAGAGAAAATATGACCCCTCGAGGATCAAAGTGGACATGAACATGCAGAACCGCAGGAGGTGGGCGAGGTTCTGACTGAACATGTCTCCTTTGTGTTTACCATGGAGGAAGACATGAAGATTCGACACTTGACGAAGTTCGTGGTGCTGTCTTGGTGGTAGTCCTTATCAGAATGGAGGAGGTGTTGTCCATGTTAGAATGGATGAAGTTGGATAAATCTCCAGCTTCTGAAAACAGTCTCTGCAAGAGACTAAAGATGAAATTGCGGGGGCCCTGGCTGATATCTTGGCATTATTGCTAGGCAAGGGTGATGTCCTAGAAGAGTGGATGCTAGTGAATGTTAAGCCATGATTTAAGAAGGGTTGCAAAAAAAAGCATGGGAATTATGTAACAGCAAGCTTATCATCTCTGTTGGAAAAGCTATATGAGGCGATTATTAAGGATAAGAACAATTGCATTTCGAAATACAGAGTTTGGTTAGGACAAGTCAGTGTGGCTTTGCAAGTGGGAGATCATGCCTCAGAAATTTGTTCTAGTTCTTCACTGAAGTGATAAAGAAGCTTGATGAGGACGGGCTGGTAAATGTAGTATACACAGAATTCAGTCAGGCCTTTGATTAGTTTCCACATAGTAGGCTGCTCTGGAAGATTAAATGACGTGGAATTCAGGACGACCTGGCAAACTGCACGCAAAATAGGCTTAATGATTGACAACAGAGTGTAATAGTGGAAGGGTACTTGTTGGACTGGAAGCATGTGGCTCGTGGAATGCTTCATGAATCAGTGCTAAGCCCCATAAATGTTTGTTATCTCTATCAATCATTTCGATGAGAATGATAAGTAAGTTTGCTGATGACACTAAAATGGGCGGATCGGGATCAGTGAGAAAGATTGTCAGAAATTGCAGCTGGACCTTGATCAGCTGAGAAAATGAACCGAGAAATGGCAAATGGAGTTCAATATACATTTGTGTAATGCCTTGCGTTTTGGAAAGTGAATCAAGTTCTGAGTTTTATGGTGAATTGCAGGGTCTTAATGAGTGAAGGGGAATAGAGGGATCATGGAGTTAATGGAGTCACACGTCGGCAGAGGGATGAAGAAGGCTATTGGCTCACTGGTTTTCATCAGTCATGGCACTGAGTGTCAAAGCTAGGAAGTTATGTTACAGTTAAATGTGACGTTGGGGACGCTGCACTTGTAGTATTGTGTTCAGTTTTGTTCACTTTGTTGTTGGTAGGATGATATCAAATATGTAAAGAGAGCAGACGAAATTCACAAGGACTTTGCCTGGACACAATGAAATGAGTTATAGGGAGAGGTTACACAAGCTGGTAACTTTTTGTTTGAAGCATTGTAGACGTGGGGGGTGGGGGGCAACCTTATGGTTGTGTGAAGACAATGACAACATGGATAGGATGAATGGTCTCAGTATTTTTCCAAGTGTTGGGGATTCGATGATGAATACCTCATCACAATCTTCTCTACGCCTCGAAATCTCGCTTTCTGAACATTAAACAGCCCACTGCTGGAAGGATATTTCTTAATGTTCAGGACAACATCGACCACAATACCATATAATCGTGCTCTGGCAACCTGCGCATAAAATCTCAGATCATCGACATGAACAAACAGTCACACGTGGGAACATTACTCACGGCGGACAAGCAGGTACTCACGCAACTCTGCCAATGTCGTCTATCTTATAAGATGCAGTCAACGACTCCTGGAGGCATGGTATATTGTAGTTAGCATGCAGTCGCTATGACAACGGACGAATGGACACAAATAAGCACACAGACGCGTTCGCTACAAACTGGCGAACATTTTGGCAGTTCAGTACATTCTGCTTCCAATCTTTGGGGAGAAGCTGAAAGGTATGTTTTGTTCTGATGACGACTGCTTCAGTCGTGATGTTAGGTTCATGTCAGTGTACAGGAAATCCCACCACACAATATATTCACACACAGAGACTCACACACACACACACTGCAACTTACACAAGCTCTCTACTACAATCAAACACTCACACATGCAGACTCACACTCGCGTATGCATCCACACGTACAATCTCTCAAATGCACACACACTCGAACCCTCCCAAATGCATGCGCACACATTCACACCTTCTCAAATGCACAGACATTCTCTCTCTGTCATGCATGCACATTCATACTCTCTCACTTTCACTCATGCAAGCTCTCTCATACACAGTCGCACTCTTTCTCTGACACACGGACATGTACACACACACACAGGCACACACGCACACACACATATGCACACACACGAATTATTTCATTGAAGATTATATTCAGTTAAATCAAAACCTGAGCTCAGCTTAAAACATAGTCAGAGTCGAAGTGGGTCTTTATACCTGAAGCTCATTGTCCAATCTGAGAAGTCACCTCACTGATAAAATATTTTATTATCCAAGGGCAAAGATTTGAAAAGAATCCACGTTTTGCATTTTAGCAAGCAGTCTACCACCTACCTCAACAAGGACAGCTAGTTTTATTTTTTTCACAATTGACTTATAAATGCTGTGTCTTATACTTCGCTATCAAAGCACTCCTCACGAAGGAGCTGAGCTCCGACTGCTTGCAATATCAAATAAATCTGGTAAACTATAACCGAGTGTCATTTGATTTTTCATCAGATTTCAACAAAAACTGCATTTTCACACGGTAATGACTGGAAAGGCTCCAGCATCTCATTATGCACGTGCTGTGGAGCAGGCAAAACCTCCTCAACTATTTGAAGAATGAAGTCTAAAACCGAACTTTTCTCATTTTATAGGCAATTGTGGAGTGAAGTGGATAGTCCAGGTCTGACTCACTTGTTCAAACGGCTCGGCTTTAAGCAAAACAGAATTCATTTAAACACTGCATTTGAAACATGATCAAATAAAAAGCATCCTTTAGAATATATTAAATACTGGTAAACGTAACTGACCGATCAAAGCAACAAGCACTAATTAATCCTTCCAATACTGCAACACCCCACAAACATACCTCTTGGGATAAAGGGAAATTCAAACATTGATTATTATAGGCAGAGGGGCGAACATCGACAGACACTTCAGAACAAGTTCAGAGGGTTTTTT
Organism: Chiloscyllium plagiosum; assembly: GCF_004010195.1. Taxonomy (NCBI): domain Eukaryota; kingdom Metazoa; phylum Chordata; class Chondrichthyes; order Orectolobiformes; family Hemiscylliidae; genus Chiloscyllium; species Chiloscyllium plagiosum. The sequence continues at coordinate 393,919 of NC_057758.1, forward strand.
TTTTTAATTGAAGCTTACAACACCCCTAAACGCTCACCTTTTATGACTGTTACAGGTAAAACAAACAAGAAATTTTAAAAAAAAACTGAACTGGGAGAATTGGACACTCCACTTCCATTGCTAAACTTGACACTTTCTAAAAGTTTGGCACCTCTTTTTTGATATTCCACCATCCCCTGAAGCCGCTTGTCTTTCTGCAGTAAATTCCTGAGTGGAACAACCACAATGCTGAAATTCAGTACGATTTACCGAGAAAGCCCATGCAATTTCATGAATCGTGGTATTAATAGCTTTATCAATGTTATCATTCATTGGTGCCATCTGTCCATGTCTGATAACATGACCCGAAAATGTGAAAACAAAAGTTATTGTGGAGTGTCCCATACGATCGAGGAAGAAATCTGGGCGACTAATCGTGGAATTGCGCGTGTGTAATTCTCTTTAATTCTGGTTTATAAACAAGCTGGTCTACCGATGTCGATTAAATAGTTCTGTTAAATTCTACAAATGCTCTGTCCACGTGAGACAAGGTCGTGGAACTTTACCACACAAATTGGTAATCCAAAAATAACTTTTTTGGTTAGTCTTTGAAACGTGTCTAATGCGTTTGTCATGCCAATTAAATTGATACATCCCATTTAGTGAGCTGAAATCCAAAGTTGATTGGCTCTTTTGGATATAAGTATCTGCTGCGATCCTCCACTTAAGTCCACTTTCTCAATACAGTCTTTCAAACGTGGATGTGAATCGGACTTCGTAGCTGCATTGAATTTCCAATAGTCTACACATAATCGTTGGGTATCATTCATTATATTTTCTTGGAGCATGCATTCAATTTCGTTTTGAACCTCTGCCAAATTTACAGGGTTTAGTCGAGAAAGATTTTCTTTCATAGAAACAGCAAATCGTAAATCAACATCACCCACAATTAGATTAGTACTTCTTAGCCAAAGTCCATGCAACAGCAAAAACGAAATCACGGATTTGTTCTCCAAACCGATGTGTTTTTCTGCAACCAGTCATCACCTCGGTAGCAATCACATCTTCAGGGTGGCTTTAGTTAAGCAATCCCTAACTCGTCCAAACTTCTGCCCTCTAAATTCTGAAACTGCAATTCCTCCTTATTTAATTACAGCGGTCCTCCAACCTCAGACTCAGAAACCAAATGAAATTGACTGAATTTAGTCGATTCATTTCTTGCATCTCAAATAGCAAACATTCTTTATCCCAGTCATGTGGGTAATCTTGTCAGTTAGCAAAAATTCAATTACTTCCTTATACATTCCAGTAGAGTAAAATGTTTTTTTTAACGCAGAAATGACATCCTAATGGTAATTCGTCCCATACCTTCTTTCCAAAACCCCATAGCAATACATTTTGATGAACTTCTTCGCATTTCTCAATTGACTGAATACGTGCTGGCCTCCATTTCCTCATTAAAATATCATATTTATGATACCAACATTCAGGGATACATAGAGAGGCTTGTTCCGGCTACGCTTTTCATGCAAGTGGTTCAGTTTTGCATCTTCGCACTATGACTCAGTTATTTTCTCTGAGCTAAAGCTATCCAATTTCACCTCCAGCTCACCCTGTTTTGTTTGCATAATTGAATCAAAATTGGTCTTTGATAACTCTAATTCAACTTCCTTGCCTGCATTCTTTGATTTCTTCTCCAGTTTCAAATATTGACTTTGTGACCTTGTTGTCATAGCGTCAGAACAAAAAAATCCCAGGGTATGCTTCTGTCACACCTCCAGTGCTTGAGTTTCCACTGGTTTTCGTAAGCAAGTATACGTTATCTTCCTGGAGTCGTGAGTTTTTTCCAGTACACCTACTAACACTTTTCCACTTTTTACCATATGCCCTAAACTCACTCTGGATAATGTAGTACTTAGATCGAGTTGAATCCCTACAGTTTGGAGACTGTCCCTTTATCCCAACAAGTCCACCGAGGAGAAACGCACCAAGAGCCATTCTCCTACCCTATTACTCTGCATTTATACCTGACTAATGTACCTAACCTACGCATCCCTGAACACTATGGGCAATTTAGCATAGCCAATTCATCTTTACATTGTGGGAGGAAGCCGGAGCACTCAGACACGGGGAGAACGTGGAAACTCCACACAGAGTGTCGTCCGAGTCGAACCCGGGTCCATGGCTGTGAGACTGCAGTGCTAACCATTGAGCCACTGAGCCACCAACCCACTATGCCCCCCCCCCCCCCCCACCCCGCCCGTGCCACCTGTTGATTCACTATGTATTCTCCATGCTAGCATTTTTTTCTGGCAATTCCCCTTTCGAGTTTCTCTCTCCTCATCTATCAACATCAACGTTTGATATGATCTCTTTTGTCATAGTTCTGTAATGAGTTTACCTAGTGCTCCAAGCCAGTAACCTTGACATTCACAAGTACATGATTGAAGATGATCTGACACTTCCTCCTTAAACAACATCCGTCCTGGTTCTCCGTTCTGGTGCAGCTTTTACTGATTCAACAAAATTCATCGGTTTTCTCCTGTTTTCCTACGTCAGCTTTCGCAGTCTTTTATTCTGGACCAGAGCATTTTCACTTCATGGTGCCAACTTTATTGCAGTGAAAATAACGGTGCTTTTTAACTTCTATTTCCACTTTCACAGTTTCCTTTTTAATGTTTTGTTAGCTATCTTTATTACCTTCGCAGATATCTAAATTTCCCACGTCACCTGAGGATTTCTATTTTCACCAATTTCTATCTCTCAAGAATGGAAATGAATGTTGCCTGTTTTCCTAATTGAGCTCTCAGTATCTCAGAAAGTGAATTTTTGAACAGCTCAAAAATAATCGGCGAAGAGTATCATCTATTCCAAAAGGCTAGTTTGCACATTCTCCCCGTGTCTGCGTGGGTTTCCTCCGGGTGCTCCGGTTTCCTCCCACAGTCCAAAGATGGGCAGGTCAGGTGAACTGGCCATGCTAAGTTGCCCGTAGTGTTAGGTAAGGGGTAAATGTATGGGTGGGTTGCGCTTCGGCGGGTCGGTGTGGTCTTGTTGCGCCGAAGGGCCTGTTTCCACATTGTAATGTAATCTAATCTAAAAAAAACCTATCAAAATGGATATATTCCTGACCAGGGTCCGGCCGTAGAATCATGAAAATTTGTCTGGCAAAGGTACATATGCACTCAAAATGGCCTTCCTCACTTCCTCATAATCCCCAATTATCTTCAGTGGTAGTGACGCAAATACCACACTACCTCTACCTATTTGCTTTTTTTTGGATCAACAAAACTCAGATACTCACTGGCAACTGCAACTCTTTAGCGATTTCCTCGAATCAAAAAGTAAAAGATTCGACATCCTTCTCATCGAATTCAGCAACGCTTGCATATATTTAGACAGATCGACACCATATCTGGCAATGATCGGACTGCTCATCCTTACTATCCTACTCACTAACCCGACCTTCTATCTTCAACTCCATACTTTTAAGTCGAATTTCCTGTTTACATTCTAATTTCTGACGTTCTAGCTCTCTCTCTCTTCCTTCCATTCTTCTGCTTGGACATTCCTATCCTTTTCTTTTTGTTCTGTTGAAGTGTTTCTTTTTCCATTTCTTTGCGTTATGCAAGGGCAATTTGGAAATTTTGATTTTCCTCTGCTTTTTACCATAATTCAAACTGTTCCATTTCCTTTTCAAATTCAAGCTGCCTCGTCTGTAATTGAATTCTCACTATTTCCAAAGATTCTGATGGCGTGTCCATCAAATAAAATTCTGCGCAATTGACGGAAGTGCCAATTTTTCAGAAATACAGATAACTGCAACTGCAGTTTGTCTCAGAATCCTAACGGCTTTGCTTTGCTCAACAATTGTAAAACCCACAGCGTCACTTCAGAAGACCCGAGGTGACTGAAAGCGCCATGAATACACCAAGCACTGTTGTAACCAATTGAATTCCACACCTGGAACAAAAGACACTAACACCTACCACTCGCCAACTTGTAGTCTAACAACTCCAAGTAGAATTATACAATCAATCCTGAAAAGAGCTTCCGAACTGTTATGGAACAGACCAGACGCCCTCAGAATATTTTAAGGAAGTAGAATTGACCCGATTTTTTTCGTATTTTAAAGGCAGATTCGAAGTGAATACTCCAGGTGTAAAACAGCGGGCCAAACTACTCTCCTTGAACCAAAACAGAGTTCACATAAACACTGTAGTTGAAACATGAACAAAAAAAAACTGAATTTGGAACGTGTGCTGGAAATTGTTACCGCACCTTTCACGGAGAATGCTGTGTGACTGTTCAAAGGGTAAAAACACAATCAGTGGGGAGATGCCCTGTGGTCGTTTCCCTGAAAAATATGTGTACCATTTTGGATACTGTTGAGGGTAAGACTTACCAGTGGTATGCTGTGCGGCGCAGTTCTATGACACACCGCCTGTCCCTGTTGCACAGAAGGGAAGGAGGGAAAGTAGGAGAGTGTTATTCATTGGGGACTCAATAGTTAGACGGTCAGACAGAAGGTTTGTTGAGAACGAAGGAGACTCACGGTTGGTATGTTGCCTCCCAGGTGCCAGGGTCCCTGATGTCTCAAATCGTATCTTTGGTGTCCTGAAGTGAGAGGGTGACCAGCCCCAAATCGTGGTCTACATAGGTACAAACGACATAGGTAGAAAGAGGGATAGGGATGTAAGGTAGGATTTAAGGGAGCTAGGGTGGAAGCTCAGAGCTCGAACAAACAGAGTTGTTATCTCGGGTTTGTTTCCCATGCCACGTGATAGCAAAGCAAGGAATAGGGAGAGATATCAGCTGAACATGTGGCTGCAAGAATGGTGTAGCAGGAGGGTTTCCGGTACTTGGATAATTGGGGCTCATTCTGGGAATGGTGGAACCTTTACAAACAAGATGGTCGTCACTTGAACGAAAGTGGTACTAATATCCTGGATGGGAAATTTGCTGGTACTTTTCTAGTGCACAGGAGGATGAGAGTATGGAGGACAGGGACATGATTGCACGGTCACAGCAATGTGCTGGGAGACAGCAATCTGCTTTGAATTGTGTCTACTTCAACGCCAGAAGTTTCTGAAATAAGGTAGGTGAGCTTGCATCATGGATAGGTACCTGGGACTTCGATATTGTGGCGGTAAAAGAAGGGGAGGTTTGGCCTTCTTAGTCAAGGATAGTATAACGGTGGCTGAAAGATCTTTTGACCAGGACCCGTCCAATGAGTTAGTGTGGGCTAAGTTTACAAATAGGAGAGGAGTGGTCACACTGCTTGGAGTTTCTTTCTGGGCCTCCGCAGTTTTCCAGGAATGTGGAGGAGAGGATTGGCAAAATTGTTCTGGGTAGGAGTAAAAGGAACAGGTTGATCATTATGGGGTCTTTAACTTCCCCAATATTGACTGTAAATGCTATATATAAGTCTCGTACGTCGGATGGATCAGTTTTTGTCAAATGTGTACAGGAGTATTTCCTGACACAGTATGCCGAAGGGCCAACAGGAGGGGAAGCAACAAAGGATCTGGTGCTTGGAAATTTTCCAGGCGAGGTATTTGATTTAGTTTCAAGTGAGTACTTTGGAGAGAGTGACCATAATTCAGTTACTTTTAGTTTTGCAATGGAAAGGGATAGGTACACGCCACATGTCAAGAGTTATCGATGGGGAAAAGGTAATTATAGTGCGATTAGGCAAGAATTATGATGCATAGAACGGGGTAGCAAAATGCACGGGATGTAGACAATGGAAATGTGGAGCTGGTTTAAGGAACAGGTATTCGGTGTCCTTGATAGGTTACTCCCTGTCAGACACGGAGGAAGTGATAAGGTAAGGGAACCGTGTTTTTCTACAGAAATTACATCTCTTGTTAAGCAGAAGAAGGAGGCCTATGTGTTGATGAGACAAGATGGTTCTGTTGAGGCCGTGGAGAGTTACAGATCAGCTAGGAAGGAAATAAAGAGAGAGAGTTAAGAAAAGCAAAGAGAGGACACGAGCTCTCTTTAGCAAACAGAGTAAAGGAGAACCCGAGAGCTTTCGATAGGTATGTGTGGAATAAATGGATGACCAGGTTAGGAATAGGGCCAGTCAAACACAGAAGTGGTTAGTTGAATGTGGACCCTGTAGAGATCGGAACATTACTAAACAAACATTACTCATCGGTTTGCACTCATGAAGAGGAGTATAATGTAGAGAAGAAAAATGAGATACGAGATATTAGTCTAGAAAGGGCCGAGGTTCGTTTCAAGAGGTGTTATCAATTCTGGAAAGAGTGAAAGTAGGCAAGTGCCCTGAGCAGAGTGAGATTTATCCGAGGATTCCCTGGGAACCTAGTCAGGAGATAGCAGAGCCTTTGACATTGATATTTGAGTCGTCATTGTCTACAAGTTTAATACCAGAGGACTAGAGGATTGCAAATGTTGTGCCTTTGTTCAAGAAGTGCAGTAGAGATGACCTAGGTAATTATAGACCAGTGAGCCTTACTTCTGTTGTCGGAAATGTTTTGGAAAAGATTACAAGAGGTAGGATATATAATCACCTAGCAAGCAACAATTTGATTTCAGATAGTCAACATGGTGTCCTCATTGTCAGGTTGTGTCTCACAAACCTCATTGAGTTTTTTGAGAAGGTGACCAAGCATGTAGATGAGGGTAGAGCAGTTGACATGGTATACATGGACTTCAGTAAAGCCTTTGATACATTTCCACATGGTAGGCTGTTGAAGAAAATGCAGAGGCATGGGATTGAGGGTGATTTAGCAGTTTGGATTAGAAACTGACTTTCTGAAAGAAGGCAGCGAGTGGTGGTTGATGGAAAATATTCAGCCTGGAGTCCGGTTACGAATGGTGTGCCACAAGGATCTTTTTTGGAACCACTGCTGTTTGACATTTTTATAAATGACTTACAAGCAGACATAAGTGGATGGATCAGTAAATTTGGAGATTACATTAAAGTCAGTGGAGTAGTGGACAATTTTGACGAATGTTACAGGTTGCAGCGGGATTCGCATAAACTGCAGAATTGGGCTGAGAGATGGCAAATGGCGTTCAATCCAGCTAAATATGAGGTGTTGCACGTTGGGAAGAATAATAGGAAGGCAGTGTACTGGTTTAATGGAAAGATTCTTGGTCATGTGGACGTGCAGAGGGATCTTGGTGTCCATGTCCATAGACCTCTGAAAGTTGACATACAGTTTGATAGTGCTATTAAGAAGGCATACGATGTGTTAGGTTTCATCGGTAGAGGGATTGAGTTCCAGAGCATCAATATCCTGCTGCAGCTATATAAAACGCTGGTGCGGCCACACTTGGAATATTGTGTACAGTTCTGGGCGCCATACTTCGGGAAGGATGTGGAAGCACTGGAAAAGGTGCAGAGAAGATTTGCAGGATGTTGCCTGGTCTCGAGGGAAGGTCTTATGAGGAAAGGCTGAGAGACGTGGGTCTGTTCGTATTAGAAAGAAGTATGCTAAGAGGGGATTTGATAGAGACATACAAGATGATCAGAGGATTAGAAAGGGGAGACAATGAAAATTGTTTTTCCTGGGATGATGAGGGCAGCTTGTACGAGGTGGTATGACTACAAATTGAATTGTGATATATTTAAGACAGATGTCAGAGGCAAGTTGTTTTCTCAGAGAGTGGTAAGTGTGAGGAATGCCCTACCTGCCAATGTAGTTAACTCAACCACAATAGGGAGGTTTAAACAATCCTTGGATAAACACATGGATGATGATGGGATAGTGTAGGGTGACGTGCTTAGAATAGTTCACAGGATTAAGGGCCGAAGGGCCTGTTCTGCGCTGTATTGTTCTATGTTCTACGTTCTATGTTCTATACAGAAAGTTAACTGAGGAACTGTTCCAATCCAGTAACATAAGAAATCACATCGGGCAGGAGGGAATAATTCCCAAAGAAATTTAAGAGAAATAGTCAGTCAGGAATCGTCTGCTGAAGTTTTCAAATTTTCCTGGACTCCTGAATTCCACAGCTGATCCAAATTATAGGAAATCTGAACTGTGACAACTTGCCCCTTACCTGCCACTAATCACTTCTGAGACCCCACAGCCCGTCTACCTTTCCAAATGCTTTTTAAAAAAGCCAAGGACAGCATAAATCCTTGGAAATAATTGCAGGGTTGGTGAGCTTCCTTTGGTAATAAACTGTACCTGTTAGTTTCATAATTCTTAAATCCATGGAACATGGCAACCTGCGCAAGATCAAACTTGTGGTTCTCCATTTCTGAGTCACTTTCATTTCCACTCCTGGAGCTGGGCAGTCCAGCACGGGCTCTATTTTCCAATAAAATACGTTTGAAGTACATAAGATTATCTAAATGAAGGGAATCTAAAAGACCGAGGCGCTGTAAAACTAGACGTGCCATATACCTGCATAATGTGAAAAAAAGCTTCTTTGGCCGGCAGCCTCACTGCCCTTTGTTAATAATTTGTTCAGGTTCATATGTAAACAAATTACAATTACAATCATGATCGTTATTACCAGCTTGATTGCAGTTCTTGAGTACAACACTGTGCTTGAAACATTTGGCAGCAGATAACCATAAATCGGTCAAGTGTGAACGACCCAATGCACCAAACTGACAGATCAGGAGTGCCAGTAATCATACATTTAATTAAACTGTACAAAGGAGTAAAGGGCAGGAATGAACAAGGAACGTGATAACTGACAATTGGATGAATTCTTACATTGTTGAACAGTATCAGTAGATCTGTTGCTGACATGTGCAATGTTTGAACAGTGACACACTTGGAAAGGCCACATTCTCTTTTTGAAAAAATCCAATTTGTGGTCACATTGAGAGAGAAACAATAAGTGTGCCTGAAACATGATAATATGAGTCAGTTTTATTCATTTCAAAATAAACGAAAATAATTTAGTCAATTGTCACTGAGATCAGTTTGTAAAGTATAACAATGAGTCCACCAACACACGCTAAACGTTAAGGGAAGTTATTGTGACACCAGAAAGATGAAGTGAAAGGAGAGACACAAATGCAAGTTTCATTAAAGTAAAAAAAGTCGTTCCAGTATGGAAGCGGGTCATTTCGCCCATTGAGTTGACATCAAATGTCCAACGAGCGTCCTGCAGAGACCCATTCCCTTGCCCTCTCCCTGTAATCCTGCATTTACCAAGTCTAGCCTACAAAACCTGCACATCCCTGGACGCAATGTGCAATTTACCCTGGCCAATCCAGTCCACCTGTCCTGCATTACCTGAAATCGGAGCTGAGGGAGAAAACTCACATAGACATGTGGACATTGTGAAAACTGCATACAGGCTCCTGTCCGAGGTACGATTCGAACCTGTGTTCTTGGTCCTGTCTGTCAGCAGTTATAAACATTGAAGCACCGTCGATCCATCAGCTTTCAAAATGAGTTGTTATGAAAGGGCAACCGGGAAGAAAATGGCGTTGCGACTCAATGCAGAAATAACCAAGTAAAACGATAGCAGGGCTCAACACAAAGAGAATATACTGGCTCACTATGCCCTCTTGTGGCGTTGGGGTAGATCTCCCACCCCGGACGAAGAATCTCTGAAACAAGTTCACCGACTTCAGAGGTGTGTAAAACATTTTTTGAATACGTTAATTAAGAAAAATAGGTTGAAAAATAATTTGGCACAACGGGGAGATCAACAAATGCATATATCGGGTAGTAAATATCCTTCACCAGCGGAATTGCAGGTTTCATCGTTTTGTCTTCCATTGAGTGATTTCTGTTGAGCTTAAATAGTCCGATTTGGCATCTTCGAGGCGTGGAAGGGAATCTATATTTATGCATGCATCAAACTTTCCGCAAATCAAGCAGTTATTTGGCTCACATTAATTGCTGTTATTTAACAAATATAGTCAGTTGAAGCAACATATTTGGTTTGCTGAAACAAATATTGAAAGAAGCAAAATATTCGAAGGAGGGAAATCAGATGCATTAATACTGAAATGGCAGTTGGACTTTTAAATGCAAATTACCCTGTCACTACTTGTGGCTAACTTCTACGGTCCCAAAAGCATCTGATAGTTTACTATGCATAATCAGCTTCAGGCCAAAGTACTCTGAGATATGTACATTCTTGCGTTTCTTGTGTCTTGAGAATCTCCCACTCTGATCATAGATTTGTGGCTGTTCTATCTGGAACCTTTGAAACTTTTTGCATGTCTACATTCACTCAGCTCAACTCGTCAATATGTTTCCCAAATGCCGAGTTTCACACAGCTGTTGTTTGGGCTGCATCGCCTTCTCCCGTGCATGGGTATCTCTTTGAGTGTCTTCACCGAACCTTTTGACTGTTGTGTTTTTCCCATGACAATTGATAAACCACTGAGTCCTTCCACAGCAGGTTGACTCACCGCAACTGATAATTGCTCAGGATGTGAAAGTTTGCAATCAATCCAAATGGGTAAACGAATGCATCATGGTAATTGGACTTGCATTTTTATTTCGAATCACTGTGTCCCAATCTTAGTTATTACTTTGTTCAATGCAGCTTTCAAAGTCGATTTAATCCTTGGAATTGTCAGTTATTTTAGCTTTTCCTGCGATACTGTAACATTCCAAGACTTTTCGCTGATTATTATGCTTTATGTCTCTCCACCCACACCCAACCCTCCACCCCCCAAACCCCACACCAGGAATTCTATTCCAAAGAATAGACTACTGCTGCCTGAACTTAATTCTTTGCAAGACCTGCCTACACTGAATGCATGTAGTACAGAATCGATTTAGTCAGGTTCTACGAAGAATCAGATGAATGGTCGCGTGATTTCGTTCACAGGAAGATAGTACCAACAGGGTTTCAACTCCTGCACTCAATTGGAAAACATTTATATTGTCAATAGCAAATATCACAAATCACATCTATCAGGAAATTCGCTGGCTACACGAATTTGTTCCCCATCTGCTTGATTCCTCATGATTTCATCCGTAATCTGTATTATTGTCTCGAACATGCCTTTGTTGTGGAAGACGACATTTGGTAATCTCATTTATAAAATGCAAGAAAAGCAATTTTCTGAACTAATACGAAAGATCTAAATGTTAACACAACTTTTCATTCTTGCACTAACAAGACACTTAAGGATACGGACCATTGTGGTTGTGTTTATTGACGAACCTTTTTGGTTCGACACTCTTCAGGCAACCATATTGTTTCCAGTTTTGCTGCATTTGCATCTCTTCTTAATCTTACTGGTTGTTCCACCTCCATTATTCATGTTACTACAGTTTATTTTTGTATAATATGTCATGAAAATTGATTATGTTCAAGCTTGCACTTTTTAATACAGTCGTCTTCAATAAGTCTCAGTCTACCGTTTCAACTCCTCGCCTATTTCTTTTGATAATAACCTCTCCCAGTTCCCAGATCTCTTCACCCACTTTCACCACTCTCCATACACCTGCAACATACACACCTGCCTTTTCCCTGGACTCGAGCTGGTCATTCAGAACTGTTACCTCAATTTGTTACCTCAATTACTCTTCCCTCCCTTCGCCCTTGCAACATCGCTCACTCTGAACTAACTGCACTGCGTGTTCTCGTATCAAACCTAATTTTGTAATTAAGCCCGCCAAAAAGCATGGAGTTGGTGTTGACTGACGTCCTGACCGCGACAATGCTGAGGCTGCACGCCAGGTTTCAGATGTTTCCATCTATCGCCCCTTGGATCATGACCTCAATATTGAACTTCAGGCGAGTGCATTCACAATTGTTGCTAATTCATGTAGTGCTTCCACTATACCTCCACTACAATTCATGTAGTGCTTCCACTATACCTCCTTCCAACTGCACATGGCCCACTTCTACCTCCTTCCCAGAATCTGCAAACGAGATTGCCAGGACAGGCATATTATTACTGCCATTTTCTGCTCCACGGATCCCATCTCTTTCTACATTCAATTCAAATTTTTCTTCCCTTATCCAGTCCGTTCTGCCTTTCATCAACTGCATCTCTGTCATTATACATCAAAGTAAGAACTTCCTGCCACTTCTTCTTGACGTGAAATTCCTTTTCAAGCATATTTCCCGTCAGGATAGTTTCAGAGCTCTCCAGCTATTCATGGAAAAGAGGTCTGAACTGTTGCCATCCACCAACACAGTCCTGACATTGGCCGCACTTGCCCTCATACTGAACGAATTGTCTTTTAGCTCCGCTCGCTTTCTTCAGGAGAAACGTGTGCTCCATTCGGATTTCATTTTCCTCAAGTCCATCTCTGACTTCTCCCCGACGGTCTATATCTCTATTTTCTTTTCTGGGGATGGGCTGGTCACAAATATCCAGTACAAACCCACAGGCTCAAACGGTTATCTTGACTCTACCTTCCACATCCTATTTTCTGTCATGACTCTACTTCATTCTATCAGTGTGTGAGTCTCCGTGACGTCTGTTCTGATCTTACAAACATCGATAAGGGATCCCCCAAAATGTTCACATCGACTGCAGATTCCTCAGCACTGCAGCTGAACGAGCTCCAAATGAGATGTGTTCCATCTCCTGTACTTCATCTAATCACCCCTGTTTTCCCTTTGAACGATGTAATGGGGAATTGATTCACCCCCGGAAGTCTGCGATCTGATTGGAGACTGATCCATTTTCTGATGACTTAGTTTTCTGAGTACCTTTTCCATAGAGATGCTGATTGCTCGTAGTCCTGCCCTTTCTTTAGTCTCTGACTTGCCCGTTCCAACAGAAATTGTTGTGTTTTCCTTCAAAGTGAAAACAGAGGCAAAGTCATGATTTTGCATCTCTGTTATTTTACTGCTCTCCATTATTAACTCTCCAGTTATATTCTTCAAGCGATCAATATCGATATTAGCGATCCACTTTAATTTAATCCACCTACAGAAGCCTTTGGTTTCCTATTCGACACTTTATGCTGGTCTCCTTTCGTAAATTACCCGAGTATTCTTTTATTTCTTTTTTTAGTACCCCTGTGTTTAAAATTGGCATTTTCCCAATATTCCAGGATGCCTCTCTTCTTAGCCATTTGGTACACTTTAGTTTTTGTCTTTGACCTCCTTGTGTAACCATCAATGTTTATTTATTGCCACTTTTACCATCTTTCTCCCTGACTGGGATTTATTCACTTGTTTGGAATTGAGCAGCTCCTGAAACATCTACCACTGCTCTTCAGCTGTCAAACTTCTGAGGATTCCTGCACAATCTACTCAGGCCAAATCTGTCCTCATGCCGATGTAATTTCCTTTGTTTCATGCCACAATACTCCTTTGTGACGTAATTTTCTCAGTCCCAAAATTAATTTCAGATCCTACCAGACTGTGATGACCAATCTTAACGGTGACGATCCTTAACGGTGATATCAAAAATTAATCTTGGCAAGTGCAAGGACTAAAGCAATTTGGCATGTCTAAAGAGGGATGGATGCATCCAACGAATAGAAAAAAACCAACAGAGCATTGAGGAACAAAGGGATCTGAACATAAAAGCACATAAATACTGATAGTGTCAGCAGGGGTAGACACAGTGGTGAAGAATGCATACAATATGCTTGCCTTCATTAGCAGTGGCATAAAATATAGAACATAGAACATTACAGCGCAGTACAGGCCCTACATCCCTCGATGTTACATCACCCTGTGAAAAAAAATCCGAAACCCATATGATATGAACTATTCCATTCTGTCTTTAGGCCTGTCCAATTTCCATTTAAATGTGTGAAAAGCTGGCGAGTCTACAACTGTTGCAGACAATGCATTCCATGCCCTGATTACTGTCTGAGTAACGAAACTATTTCTGATATCTGTTCTATATCTATCACATATAAATGTGAGGCTATGCCTCCTCGTGCTAGCCATCACCGTTCTATGAAAAAGGCTCTCACTGTCCACTTGACCTAACCTTCTGATTATCTTATATGACTGCATTAAGTCATCTCTTAACATTCTTCTTTCCAACGAAACCAACCTCAACTCCTTTAACCTTTCTTCTTAAGACCTGCCATTTATACAAGGCAACGTCTCCCCTGAACCCTTTCCAAAGCTCAACATCCTTCCGATAATGCAATGACCACAACTGCCGCCCAAGTGCGACCGAGTTTTGTGTAGTTGCATCATGACTTCATGGTTCTGATAGTCGATCCCTCTACCAAAAAAATGCGAACGCAACGTATGCCTTCTCAACAGCCCTTGCACTCTGAATGGCAACTTTGGGGGATTTATGTTTTATGCTAGTTTCCTTTCGTAATTTCACCGAGATCTCTCTGCTCATTCACACTACCAAAAACCTTACCATTCGCAAAGCACCCTGCATTCCTGTCACTTCTTCAAAGTGAATCACCTCATACTTTCCGGAATTAACCTCCATTTGCCACCTCTCACCCCCGCTCTGCAGCTTATGTATGTCCCTCTTTAAACTACAATATCTTTTGGCACTATCCACAATTGTACCAAACTTACTGTTGTCCGCAAATTTACTAACCCATCTTTCTCCTCCCTCATCCTGGTCGTTTATTAAAATGACGAAAAACAGTGGACCCAAACCAAATCCTTTCGGCACACCACGAATAACTGAACTCCACAATGAACATTTCGCATCACCCACCACCTTCTGTCTTTTTTCAGCTAGCTGTTTTCCGATCCAAACGACTAAATTACCCACAATCCCATACCTCCTTATTTTGTGCAGTAGCCTACCGTGGGGAACCTTACCAAACTCCTTACTTAAATCCAAATGCACCACATTAACGGCCTTACCCACCTGTTTGGTCATGTCTAAAAGATCTCAATAAGGTTTGTGAGGTACGGCCTACCCTGCACAAAACCGCGCTGACGATCCCTAATCAACTGATTCCAATGCAGCTGATTAGAAATCCTTTCTCATATAATCTTTACCAACACGTCACCCACAAGGAAGTAAGTCTCACTGCTGTATATTTCCCAAAGTTGTCTCTACTCTCCTTGAACATGGGAAAAGCTTTTGCTATCCTCCAGTTTTCTGGTCCTATTCCGGAAGACAATGACAACGTAAAGATCAAAGTCAATGCCTCAGAAATCTCCTCCCTGGTTTCCCAGATAATCCCAGAATAAATCCCATCCGGTCATGGGGTTTGTCAATTTTCACACTTCCTGGAATTTCAAAAAACCTCCACCTTGTGTACCTGAGTCCCATCTCGACTCGTAGCCTGTTTCTCGAAATTCTCCACTACAAAATTGTCTTTTTCCCAGTGTGAATATTGCCGAAATATATTCATTTCACACTTCCCTTATCTCCTCTGACTCACACACAACATCCCACTGTTGTCTTTAATTGGCCCTAATCATATTCTAGTCATTCTTTTATAATCTGTATGTCTGTCGAAAGCTTGAGAGTTTTCCCTGATCTATTCCACCAACAAACTTTATGCCCCCACCTCGATCATCTTAGTTCTGTCTTGAGATCTTTCTGGATACCTTGAAACTCTCAATCGCCTGCACATCTTATTCTAACATAAGGCCACTTCTTCCTCCTTGCCAGAGATTCAACTTTCTCAGTAAACTACGTCTCCTCCACTCGACAACCTCCTTCCTATCTGACAGGTACATACTTATGAAGGACAGACAGTAGCTGTTCCTTTTAAAATCTCCACATTTCTCGTGCCTATCCTCTACAGTTTCCTTCGCCATCCTCTGCATCCTAAATCTTGCCTAACCACATCAAAATTTCCTTTCCCCCAGCTGTACCTTTTATCCTCCATTGCATACCTATCCCCTGCCATCACTAAATTAAACATAACTGAATTGTGGGCACGATCACCAAAGTTCTCACCACCCTCTAAATCTAACACCTAGCCGGGTACATTGCCCCATTGCCTCGACCTTTGTTGGATGCGTTCAACTGTGTCAGAGAACCCTCATGCACACAATGGACAAAAACTGATCCATCCAAAGTACTTCAAGCATAGCATTCCCAGTCAATATTTGGGAAGCTGAATCCTCCCATTACAACTCCCCTGTCATTCTCGCTCCTATCGAGAATCGTCTTTGCTAAACTTTCCTCTAAATCCCTGGAACAATTCGGAGTCTGTAGAAAAGTCGCAACAGCGTGACCTCCCCTTTCTTTTTTCTCACCGCAATCCATACTAACGCAGGTGATGAATCCTCATATGACCTTCGTGCAGCTGCAATATTATCATAGATTAACTACAACAACCCCCAATATTTTACCATCTTCCCTGTTCTTAATGATCCATCTAATTCCTGGAAACTGCAACAATCATTCCTCTCCCTGTGCTACCCCCATGTCTCACAACATCAAAACCCCAGGTATTGACACATGCTGAAAGTTCACCCACCTTCTTCCGCATGCTCTGGGCGTTGCAATGGACACATTTCTTGCTTGCCAGTGCCCTCTAGTGACCCTGAAATCCTATTTTGGACATCCCTCCTCTTAACAACCTTTGTACTCGACTTACAGTTTGACTTCCCATTTCTCTGCTGAATAACTTTAAAACCACCCAAAGAGCATTAGCAAATTTCCCACAACACCCCCTCCACTCCCATCTCACCCTTCCCAGGATACTGGTACCTGTTATGGACTAGACCAGAAAACTCAAAGCATTCATCAGCAGGCAGCCCTCGTCCTAAACTTTGCAAGTTGTTTCGACAATTGTACATTGAAAATTACCCGGTGTAAATATAACTAGGTTGAACACTAGATTTTAAAACAGACAAACATGTATTCACAAAATTACACAATGAAGCAGAAAGAACAGAATAAAGCACCCATACAGAACTCAACCTATCCAACTAGACTGAATTATTCTGTTGCGAATACACTCAACAGTCCCAATAAATAAACTCCATTTAAAAACCAGAACACATGCTTACAGATTGAAGTTGAAAGCAGAAAGATAGAGAGTTTCCACACAGCTCCCTGTTGAACTACTCACAAACTGCTCAGCTCAGCTGAAGTGCTGACCACTCCCTTTTCATTATACAGGTTACCTCTAAATCATGACGACTTTGGACGATAACCTCATCTGTTTATATATAAACAAAAGGCCTCGCAAAATTCTTTTCAACTCTGTACCAAGCCAGACTGACCGGAGTCTCACCCAGTTCATTGCCCCTCAAAAAAAAACACAAGGACCTTTTCTCCTTGAGCTGCGGAACAGCTTCTAAAAAAGAAGTGACTGGATTTGTGACATCTTCCCACCCCCCACCCCTCCCCCCTTAAAATAATCATCAATGCCAAAAGATGGCTTAATTTTAAACCTTCAAAGCTCAATTATTCGTCTAAAGACAGATATACACTATATTAACTATAACCATGCAAACCTGCACAAACACATGCAAATTCAGGCAGCGGTACACTCACCACCAAATGCCTCTGTATCTCATTTGAGTCTCGGCAATGCATCAGCAATGATGTTTTCGCGACGTGCCACATGCATACTTGTCAAGATGAATGTCTTCAGAAACACGATTTGGTGTTGGACGAGGGTGTACAAAGTTAAAAATCTCACAACCCCAGGTTATAGTCCAACATGTTTAATTGGGAGTACACTTCCAATCAAACCTGTTGGACTATAACTTGGTGTTGTGTGATTTTTAACTTCAGAAACAAGCACCATCGAAACAGTCTGCCATTTATGTCCTTACATTTTTCCACAAGTGTCGATGAGTTATCATTGCTAAACATGGTTTTCTCAGATGCATTGCTACTATTATAAAACATGAAATGTTGCAGTGCCAACACCAAGGTTAAAGTCTTTTTCTCCACCATTACAGATTTCTAAAGATGAACGTTCAACTTCCTGCAAAAATACCCGATGGTCTTTATAATTTCCTCATCACCCTCCTGCAGGAGCACAACGCCGACACCAACATCGCCGGCATCAATAGTCACCCTGAAAGGCTTCTTGTAATCCGGTGTGATTAATACTGGGGCAGTGGTTAATACAGTTTTTACCCTATCTGATACGTTTTGACAGTCACCGGTCCACTGCAACTTCTTGCCTCTTTTCAGCAATTCGTCGGTGGCTCAGTGGTTAGCACTGCTGCCTCACAATACCAGGCTCCCAGGTTCGATTCCAGCCTCGTGTGATTCTGTGTGGAGTTTGCACATTTTCCCAGTGTTGGCGTGGGTCCCCTCCGGGTGGTCCGGTTTCGTTTTACAGTCCAAAGATGTGCAGGTCAGGTGAATTGGCCATGCTAAATTGTCCATAGTGTTAAGTGCATTAGTCAGAGGGAAATTGGTCCGGGTCTGTTACTCTTCGGAGGTTCGGTGTGGGCTGGTTGGGCCAAAGAGCCTGTTTCCACACTGTAGGGAATCTAATCCAAAAATTCGGGGAGTGGAGCAGCCACACTGCTAAGGTTGGATACAAGCCTCAGTAAAATCACTCAACTCCAGGAATCATAATACTGCTATCTTTGTTGACAGTGTGGGAAATTCCCCAATTACTTTCGAGCGGGCGTCTCGTGGGTCTATTTATTGCAACTCTGAAAGAAAATCAATGACAGAATCTCCTTGAGCCAAGATTCAACTTTTAGAATAGAAAATGGGCTAGTTTTGTGACAGTACCCCTCTGATTCAGGTGCAGACCATCCTGTTTGTAGAGCTCCCACCGATCCCAGAAATAGCCCCAATTATCCAGGAATCCAAAACACTGCGTCCTGAACCATCTCTGTACACATGTATTCAACCACTCTCCCTATTCCTCACCTCGCCAAAACGTGGCGTAGGCATCAAACCGGAGATAACAACTCTGTTTGACCTATCTTTAAATTTAGACCCCGCAAACGCCCCCCCGCCCCCACCCCGTTACGTGAAATTCTGCATTACGATCCCTATGTCTCTTCCTACCTAGGTAGTTGGTGCTTAATGTAGACCATGACTTGGGGTTACTGCCCTCCCCCGCAAATTTCCCAAAAGCCCTATCAGAAACATCATGAACACTGGCACTTAACAGGCAAAACACCAAACGTGAGTCTATCTCGTTACCTCAGAACGACCTATCTTTTCCCCTACATATGGAGTCCCCAATGACTAATGGTGTGCTCCTCTTCCCACTTCCGATCTGAGCAAAAGGAACAGTTTCTGTGCCAAAGACCCGAGCCTCATGGCTTACCCCTGTTATGTCGTCTCTCCACCCCAACAGTATCCAAAATGGTATACTTGTTGTTGAGGTGAACGGCCACAGAGGATCCCTTCATTGCCTGCCGGTTTCATTTCCATCCTCTGAGGTACCCCATCAACCTGCTTCTTGTACCTGAAGTGTGCCTACTGATTGTAACTGCTCTCAATAACCCGGTCTGCCTGCCGAATGGATCGAATTTCATCCAGTTCCAACTCCAGTTCCCAAATCAGACGTTTTCTACGAGCTGAAGTTGGGTGCACTTCTTGCAGATACAGTTATCAGGGACACTAGCGGTAATCTTACTTCCCACATTCTGCAGGAGGAACATTCAACTGCCATGACTTCCATTCCCACTATTCTAAATTCCTAATGAGCCTACTGTAATCTAAAGGAGAGTGAAAAAGAGGGATCAGCTTCTCATTCCGGAGCATAACAAGGTTTTTTTAGAGCAGGAAATTGGTGAGAGATACTATCCGAGTAGTGTTTCAGATAAAACAGCCGCCCAAAATAAAACGCAGTCCCGTGTCCGCTCTGTCTATGCACGTGGTAACTTTTTACATTCTGCACCTACCTTACCGTCTGGACTCTGGTCCTTGATGTCTCACCTTCAACTGCAACTGCCGCCTAGAAAATGAAGAACGCTGAACTACAGAGGTATATTTTTAACCTTAACTCCTCCAATTCCATCGGGCCTCTGGTCCTCACTGTCACTCCTCCCACTGCAACTGTGACTGAGAAAATTAACAAGGATGGTTGCTTATACAATTTTGATGAGTTCACAGATGGAATATTGTGTGAATTTCTGGCTACCACTCAATTGGAAGAACAAGATTATACTTTATAAAGTGCGCAAGATATTCATAAGAATATTGCTTGGATTAAAACATCTCAGTCATTTGGAGAGAGTCGATAGGCTGGGGTTCTATTCCGTGGAGCAGAGGAGGCTGATATGGGCATCAGATTAAGACATGTAAAGTTATGAGCGGTATAGACAGGTGTATCACGACAATCTCTTCCCAGAACAGAAATGAGGAAGACCAGTCGCCATATCGTTAACAGGAGAAGTAAATCGAATCGATGGGATCTGACGATTATGTTTTACCCATAGTGTGTAAGAAATATGGAACGCTTGGCCTGAGAGAGTGGGAGAGGCAGGGACTCTTGCAAAATTTACCACGTATCTGGACGAGCACTTGAAATTGCCAAGAATAACATGCTATGCATGTAAATGGGGTTATTGCCGCTTGTTGCGTGTTGCACAGCATAGAACTGGTGCTCAAAAGAGCCTATTTTGATGCTGCATGGGACGATAATGTTATCCCCAAACTAACAAAAACTCTTTTTGAAGATCGTATGAGGAATGGCTGAGGCACTTGGGGCTGTTTTCATTGGAGAAAAGACGGTTTAGGGGTAACTTGATACAGGTGTACAAGATGATTAGAGGTTTAGATAGGGTTGACCATGAGAACCTTTATCTACGTATGGAGTCAGCTATTACAAGGGGGCATATCTTTAAATTAAGGGATGGTAAGCATAGGACAGATGTTAGGGGTAGATTCTTTACTCAGCGAGTCGTGAGTTCATGGAATGCCCTGCCAGTAGCAGTGGTAGACTCTCCCTCTTTATTGGCATTTAAACGGGCATTAGATAGGCATATGGAGGATAGTGGGCTAGTGTAGGTTAGGTGGGCTTGGATCGGCGCAACATCGAGGGCCAAAGGGCCTGCACTGCGCTGTATTTTTCTATGTTCTATGTTCTATGGTCTTTTTCAATATTTACTTCGTCCAAATGTCCTTCAAATCAAATTTGTTTCAATTCAGTAACCTACGGCTTTTCGAAATTTTAGAGTTTTGAGGCCTAGCCTTGGTTTTCTTTCCTCATAACGAAATTCGCTCATCCCAAGTATTAGTCTAGTAAACCTTCGCTGACCGTCTGTGATTGTGTGTGTTTGTCTTTGAGCGTAGGTCACTGTGTGGAAATCTGAACATGTGTCTCATCGTGTGTGCCTGACTGTCTCATTGTGCATTTGTTTGAGTGTGTGTCATTGTATGTATTGCGGTTTGGGTGTATGTCATTCTGGGTGTTTCATTGCAAGCATGTGAAAGAACGAAGTGCAAAAAGAATAAAGTAAATTGCCACACGCGAGCAGACCCTCATCCCAACAAGAGTGTTCCGATGATAAACCAAGTTTTAAACCAAGAAATCTTTTGCTCTACACGATGCATTTCTTTTTATTTCCTACCTGATATATATGGGTACAAATCCCTTTTAAATTTTCCGATTGTATCCACCTCCATCATCTCCTCTGACAATATATTCGAGGCTCTAGCCTCCCCCTTGTCTAAAGTCTTGGTTTACTGTACACTTCATCTCTGGATTTCATCTCCTTTAATGCGTCACCTCGCATTAATATGGATTAAACACCATCTGCAACTTCTTCGCTCATGTTGCCAACCTATCTATATCGCATTGAATCGCCTGGCAATTCCTCTCAGTCTCCTAAACGCCATCTCCCCCAGCGTTTGTGTAGCTTGCAAACTGACTAATCGGGTCACCAATATTTTGTTCCACATCATTTAAGATTGAAATATATAAAAATGTTCCAAAATAATTTTATACATGTACAAATCATTTGTAATCAATTATACAGGATGGATCAAATGGCCTCCTACTGTTCTCAGAATTCTATGAGTTTTAGGATTCTATAACTAGAAAAAGTGTTAGTGGGTAGACCATGTGCGTCAAGGAATTCAGTGGGACAGAGCAGGAAATCTTATGCTTACGCCCCTAATAATCTTGTGGAAACGTCCCAACGTATAACTTCTTTCCATACCTCTCAGATTATTTTGATCTTCTATCAGGTCACCCTTCTTCCTTTCTCCTTTGAGTGTGTCAAGAAGTGTGATGCTTTAGATTATTCAACACTTTTACTCTCCAATTCTAGCTGTCATCGGTAATCCTGATAAATCTCCATTTCATTTAAAGAGATAAAGCAGAAAGTGTTGCTGAGACTCAGTATATCCGTGAAATCTGAAAAGGAAGGTTCAGAATTGATGATGTGCGTTCAATCGGATTTTCTTCAGAGTGGTGCACTACAGGCCTTCTCTCGTGTTGACTTACAGCTGTGGAAATCACACTTCCGAAGAGTTTTGTTAATTTGATTGATTTCAGATATTCCATTACAATACTTGCATCTTTTTTAAAAATCCCTATATTGTAATAAATAGCTCCGAAAAGGCGTACACCTTAGACTGGTCACTACTTTACAAGAATGGAGTGGAACCTCTGGACAAGTTGCAGAAGAGCTTTACGAATACACTGTTTGGATTAAAGGGGATGAGCTCCAAGGAGAGGCTGGAAAAACAGAGTTGTTTTCTCTGGAGCAGCGAAGGTTGAGGGGAGTTTTGTTTGAATTCTATAAAATAATGAAATACATAGATAGGGTTCACAGCTACAATCTTCTTCCCAGTGCTGAAATGCCTAAAACTGGAGGCGGGATGGGGGTGGTTGTATTTAAGGTGAATGGGGGAAAATTTGAAGGAAGATATGCGGGACCCTTTTTTTGCACAGAGAGTAAGATCGGTGGACGCAGAGACGATCAGGTTTTTAAAGGGCGTTGGCATAAGCGCATGAATGATGCAAGGCACTCAGTGATATGGACCAGGGACAGGCGGAAGGGATTAGTTTAATTTGCCATCATGTTCGGTACAGCATCGTGGGCCAACGGTACCGTTCCTCTGCCGTACAGATCTCTGTACAATGCTGAACGCTTTATATTCTCTGTTCTATGTTGAACAAAAGATCTTCAGACTCATTCTACGTGATCTTCCAATCCTCCCCCACCTCTCCCACCAAGTTTTTCATTAAAGCCCCATTTGGCAGGAATGTTTCCATGTGCTTCGACAGTGGTTTCATGCCGTTAATTTTAAATTCAAATGACTCACTGTGCAAGGAGAGTTTCATCCTTTGACCTCTGTTTCCCTTTCAATTCTTCTACGTCAGTAACTTCAAAACTATCAATTTGGTGTCACTGTGAACGCTTCACACTCTTTTTGTTCAATGGTACAGTTCGTAAACAGGAGATTCTGCGTCTATTCTTACTTTCTTTGCGTAATGGTTATTGATCTGAAGTGGGCAGTTTTTGAAATTTTCGAATCTCTTCTTGCAACTGAAGAAGCCCAAGCATCCAAAATGTTTTTTTTTAACTAAATATATTCTGAGACTTGATATCATTCTTTGCAACTTTGCTGACTCCTAGTGCATCCGAATGGGATACAATACGTCAGCTGAACCCTGACCAAACAATTGCCAAGCGTTTTCACATCTTGCTTGGCTCTTGCAACACGTTCCCTTCATATGTGTAGACAATTGCAAGATGTGTTTGTAGCCATGGTAACTTTATCTGTCAACTGCAAACGGATGGATCCATACACTATGGTCTCCTTCTGTGTGTAGGCAATGACTTTATTATCATGCTGATTAGATTTCTCCTTATTCATTCGTAGGATATCAGATTCGCTGGTTGGGCTCAGCAATTCATTGCCCATCCAGAGTTACACTTTAGTGGCGGTGGTGAGCTGCCTTCTTGAACTGCTGCAGTGCAGATGCTACAGGTACATCGGCAATGTCTTTAGGGTGGAAATTGAAGCATTTTGACCCAACCAAATAGAAGGAACGGAGATATATTTCCGAATCAAAGTAGTGAATGTTTGGAGACAGATTTTCAGGGACTGGCTTCGATGTCTCTCTGACCTTGTCCTCCTAGATGTTACACATAGAGATTCTGTAAGGATTTGCGTGAGGATCGCTGTTGAATTTCTGCAATCTATATTGTACAGATAACACACTGATGCTTTTGAGCGTCGGTGGTGGAGAGAGTGGGTGCTGTGCAGATTATCAAGCTGTTTTGTCCTGGATTGTGTCTCATATCTTGTGTGTTGTTTGAACTACTTGCACCTAAGAATGTTCGGATCATTCCATCACACGCCTTACTCTGCTTTCTCTCATACAAACGAAAGACATCTCTCACTGATCACGTCTTTGTGTCAAGTTGAATGCATGAGTTGTTGGATGCTAATTTAACTTTACCTTTTGTTTGTCTCATTCATAGTGTTGTGCCAAAATCTAATGATCTTTGATGATGAATTTGCAACTGTGTTAAAAACTTTGTTCCCCCTCAAGTTTTTGCAGGCAAATGTCCAGATTCATTTGAAGAATCTTTGCACGTATACCAATTCAGCTCCTTTACTTCCTCAACACTCACCCAGGCACAATAAGTTATGTAGAAATCTGGTTGCCTGACTGGAACAAATGGAGCGCCTGGTTATCTGTCCTAGATGGAGCCCGTTATCCAGTTAGTAACGCCATGCGATCATGAGAATTAGAAAAAAGAGCTTACAGTTTGAGCCTGCTCGGCCATTCTACAATATGACTGCTGATCCAATATTCTACATGTCCACTTCCCTGTCTTTTTGCCACAAGTCTTCATTCCCTGTCTGATCAAGAATTCACCTATCTCAGCGTTATATATGCAGAAGGATACTATCCGACACCTCTCTGCTACAATTATTTCCAAAGACTCACAACCCACTGCGAGAAGAAATCCCTCCTCATTTCAGTGTTAATTTAGTCCTTCTATGTTCTGAGACTGTGCCCTCTGTTACCAGATTCTGTCAGAGTGGAAACATCATTTCAACATTTACCTTGTAACGTACAAATTAATAATGCTGAATGTTTCAAGTAGAGCAGCACTTATTCTTTTAAACTCCAATGAATAAAGTTCAAAACTTTTTTCTGTAACAATCCCTCGATCCCAGTGTTCATCCTAATGAACATTGAAGCTCCCTCTCATTTTTCTTCAAAAGATGATTACTCAACAGAAGTATCCAGAAACTTGGGTTTATATTTAACAGGGTTATGAGCTTCTAAGCACAGATCTGAGACGTTACTGTGTCCACAACCGTCCACCCCTGTAAGATGGATTCACTTGATCAATGGCTCTGCTGCTGAACCCATCATTTCCGATGCTTCCTCAAAGAAGTCCACGGTTCCAGCTCACCCATTGGTTTCTGCGCAGCATTGAACATCAGTAATCTGTAGAACATTCAAAGGAGAAATATGGAGTTTAGCAGCAGGAGCAAGTCATTCCACCCTTCGAGTCTGTTGTAACATTTAATGAAATCATGGTTAATCATCCAAATTAGTCCCATGTTCCTGATTTCTGCTCATGTCTCTGTCATTAATCTCTCTGGCCTTCCAGAACGTTCTTGGTTATTTCTCTTCTACAGCATTTCAGATACATTTTTGAAGAGATAACAAAGGAGTGAAAAGTATTTACATGAGGAAAGCCGTAGAAAACTGTTTTATGAATCGACTTGTGCATGAAAAACAGAAGAGCGCCAGATATTCTGGAAGATTAACGGGATGTTGGTCCTTAGTTCACTGAGGTTTGAATAGAAGAATCGGGACTATTACTCGAACTGTACAGTATTATGGCACGCGGTAAACTCCTCTATCAATTTAAACCAGCCACGCAGAAAATGTTCACCTCGTGCCATAATCTGTTAAAATTCGAAAGGCAAGGAACTATCCCAGATGTCACTATAACAATTTTATTCTTTAAGTACAACAGAGAATAATAAATTACTTTCAACCCCTTTCTCTTGAACCCATCTTTTACATTACAATCTACAGTAATGGATTTTGTGGTTCTGTTCGCTGAGCTGGAAGTTTTTGTTGCAAACGTTTCGTCCCCTGGCTAGGCGACATCATCAGTGCTTGGGAGCCTCCTGCGAAGCGCTTCTTTGATGATTCCTCCGGTGTTTATAGTGGTCTGTCCCTGCCTCTTCCGGTTGTCAGTTTCAGCTGTCCGCTGTAGTGGTTGGTATATTGGGTCCAGGTCGATGTGTTTGTTGATGGAGTTTGTGGATGAGTGCCATGCCTCTAGGAATTCCCTGGCTGTTCTCTGTCTGGCTGTTGTGGTTCTGTTCGCCGTGCTGGAAGTTTTTGTTGCAAACGTTTCGTCCCCTGGCTAGGTGACATCATCAGTGCTTGGGAGCCTCCTGCGAAGTGCTTCTTTGATGTTTCCTCCGGTGTTTATATTGGTCTGTCCCTGCCGCTTCCGGTTGTGAGTTTCAGCTGTCCGCTGTAGTGGTTGGTGTATTGGGTATATACCAACCACTACAGCGGACAGCTGAAACTGACAACCGGAAGCGGCAGGGACAGACCACTATAAACACCGGAGGAAACATCAAAGAAGCGCTTGCAGGAGGCTCCCAAACACTGATGATGTCGCCTAGCCAGGGGACGAAACGCTTGCAACAAAAACTTCCAGCTCGGCGAACAGAACCACAACAACGAGCACCCGAGCTACAAATCTTCTCACAAACTTTAAACTACAGTAATGGTCCAATAAAACTCCCGATTAAAATGTACAAAACACATCAACATTCAAAACCATCGAATCATCTCTTTGTATCTTCCTCTGAAGATTTTCCTCTAGGTCGGTTTCGATGCTCTGCTGTGCAAGCTCCTCATAGACAGGGTCCTTGCAGTGTGCCCTTCATGTAGCTGTATGTGTTTGTGCATGTCCTTGGTAGATCTTTTCCTAACTGTTCAAAATGTCCGGTTTTATACCCCGAAATATCGGATCGTTTCATTTGTTTTAATATTATCAAAATAACAAAATCAAATTTGATTGGGTTTTGGACTCTTGGAGCATAAGTTAAACTGATTGGCAGAATGTGAAATTGTGTTTGTTTCATGATAACCCAGCTGGAGCTATTTGTTTCCAAAGTGAAACATTCTTACTTTGTTCAGGACAGTATTGCTTTGTCAGTCCTTGCTAATTTTTCAACTTTCGTAACGTACAGCACACCTCTGCACCTTATAACAACAAGTTGCAGGTGAGACCATATATGGAGCAATGCAATCAGTTTTGGTTTCCTTGTTGAATTAAAATATCGTTTCTATGGGGTGACAACGTAGGCAGGAAGGAAATGAAGCCGAAAATGTGCCACTGGAAAAGCACAGCTGGTCAGGCAGCATCCAAGGAACAGCAGAATCGACGTTTCGGGCATAATTTCCTGAAACGTCGATTGTCCTCTTCCTTGGATGCTGCCTGACCTGCTGCGCTTTTCCAGCGGCACATTTTCGGCTCTGATCTCCAGCATCTGTAGTCATCACTTTCTCCAGGAAGGAAATGAAGCCGAGTCTCAGGTGAGGTAGAGTGGGGCATTAAGAAGCCTTGGCCGGTAGGATTAAGAAAAATGCCAAAGCATTCCACACATATGTGAGGAACAAGAGGATATCCAGAGTAATGGCAGAGCCGATCAAGTATAGTGGTGGGATCGTATGCCTGGAGATGGAGTAGATAGGGATTTCCTTTAATGGACACCTTGCTTCAGTATTCACTACCGTGTAGAAAAATATATACTCGAATAGTTTGATGATATAACGGAATATCTGCTGGAAATTTTGGAAAACCTGAGTATTAATAAGTCATCTGTGCCAGACGGATGTTCCCAAAGTTGCAACGGGAAAGGAGGGAAGAGAGTTCTGCGCCTTTGGCTCGTTCCTGATAAAGGCACATACGCAATACAAGAATCCTCCTGCTCCTCAAATGCTGCCTCTCAGCATCACACTCTCGAGAGGTCTACTTAAGGCTGAGTTGGATAGATTCCTGATCAGAATGGGAAATCAAGCGGTCCGTGGACAAGGAAGAGATCATGAGGAAAACTGAGACATCTATGTCCCTACTGAATTTTCGTCGATGTTTGAATAGCCAATGTCTTGTGTCCACTCCTGTCTCTTCTAATTTCCTGAAATAATATTTCAAGAATTGCTTATTTTAAAATCATGTGGTGGAGTTTCAAAACGTGCACTAAAAAAGTGGTAGATCTGTTGTAACTGAACTATAACTGCCCTCTTTTCTTTTATTCCTCGCAGCTAACATAGTGACGATTGTAGCCCTGTATCTCCAAATGCGTTGCATGCTATCTTACGGCCATGTCTTTTGCAGACTTACTGATCATCATTCTTGATCGAATTCTGAGACATATACCATTGATTATTGTGATAACATTTTTTGTTCATTCTTTTGAATTTCCTTATCTGTAATTTTAACTCTACCTTAATATTTGCTGTCACAGATTGGTCCGTCTGGTTCGCCATCACTTTCACTTTTGACTGATTTGTAGCCATTTCTTGCCAGAAGCTGAAAGTTAAATACTTCACTGAAAAAAGTGGCATACATTGTTATAGAACATAGAACATAGAAGAATACAGCGCTGTACAGGCCCTTCGGCCCTCGATGTTGCGCTGATCCAAGCCCACCTAACCTACACTAGCCCAATATCCTCCATATGCCTATCCAATGCACGCTTAAATGCCCATAAAGAGAGAGAGTCCACCACTGCTACTGGCAGGGCATTCCATGAACTCACGACTCGCTGAGGAAAGAACCTACCCCTAACGTCTGTCCTATACCTACCACCCCTTAATTTCCTATCTAATGCCCGCTTAAATGCCCATAAAGAGAGAGAGTCCACCACTGCTGCTGGCCGGGCATTCCATGAACTTACGACTCGCTGAGTGGAGAACCTACCCCTAACTTCAGTCCTATATCTACCCCTCCTTAATTTAAAGCTATGCCCCCTTGTAATACCCAAATCCATACGCGGGCAAAGGTTCATACTGTCGACCCTATCTCACCCCCTAATCATCTTGTACACCTCAATCAAGTCACCTCTAAACCTTCTTTTCTCTAGTGAAAACAGCCCCAGGTGCCTCAGTCTTTCCTCATACGATTTTTCTTCCATACCAGGCAACATCCTGGTAAACCTCCTCTGCACCCGTTCCAGTGCCTCCACATCCTTCCTATAGTATGGCGACCAAAACTGCACACAATATTCCAGATGCGGCCGTACCAGAGTCTTATACAACTGCATCATGACCTCAGGACTCCGGAACTCAATTCCTCTACCAATAAAAGCCAGTACGCCATATGCCTTCCTCACCGCACTATTTACCTGGGTGGCAACTTTCAAAGATTTGTGTACATGGACACCAAGATCCCTCTGCTCATCCACACTACCAAGTATCCGACCATTAGCCCCGTACCCCATCTTTTTGTTATTCTTCCCAAAGGGAGTCACCTCGCACTTAGCTACATTGAATTCCATCTGCCACCTTTCTGCCCAGCTCTGCAGCTTCTCTATA
This sequence comes from Chiloscyllium plagiosum, assembly GCF_004010195.1. Taxonomy (NCBI): domain Eukaryota; kingdom Metazoa; phylum Chordata; class Chondrichthyes; order Orectolobiformes; family Hemiscylliidae; genus Chiloscyllium; species Chiloscyllium plagiosum. Next base: position 423,204 of record NC_057758.1, read on the forward strand.
TCCTGCTGTAACCTGCCACATCCTTCCTCACTGTCAACAACTCCTCTGACTTTCGTATCATCCGCAAACTTGCTTACCCAACCTTCTAACCCCTCTTCCAGGTCATTTATAAAAATGACAAACAGCAATGGTCCCAAAACAGATCCTTGCGGAACACCGCTAGTGACGGCACTCCATGAAGAAACTTTGCCATCAACTACTACCCTCTGTCTTCTTCCATCCAGCCAATTCCTAATCCAAACCTCCAGCTCACCCTCAATGCCATATCTCCGTATTTTCTGCAGTAGCCTACCATGGGGAACCTTATTAAACGCCTTACTAAAATCCATATACACTACATCTACCGCTTTCCCCTCGTCCACTTCCTTAGTCACCTTCTCAAAGAATTCAATAAGGTTTGTGAGGCACGACCTGCCCTTCACAAAACCATGCTGACTATCCTTGATCACATTATTCCTATCCAGACGTTCATAAATCCTATCCCTTACAATTCTCTCTAAGACTTTGCCCACAACAAAAGTGAGACTCCCCGGCCTATAGTTACTAGGGTTGTCCTTACTCCCCTTCTTGAACACGGGCACCACATTTGCTAGCCTCCAGTCTTCTGGCACTACTCCTGTAGACAACGAGGACATAAAAATCAAGGCCAATGGCTCTGTTCTAGAAACTGCCACTGTATTTCAGACTAGCACATGCATGTTGGTTCAGGAATTTCCCTTGTGATTTCGACATCGTCAAAATTGTGGTACAAACGACAGTTTGGGCATCTTAGACTACTTTCTAAATCCTGAAATGCCATTTATCCTGCTTCTGTTGATCAATGCCTTCATTATCAGATATATCGCCATGACCTGCAAAGCTCGCACGAGACACCCGATTTCCAGCAATGGGGAACGCTCCACCGACTCTGAGATGCAAAGTCGAAGGAAATCAATCATCTTACTGCTAGTTGTCTCGCTAAATTTTATTTTGTTCTGGTTCGTGTTTATGGTGTATTCTATATGGAATGCAACGTATGTCATTGGCTATGAATCTGCATATTTAGATAATTATCTACTCGAATTCGGTTTAATGCTTCAACTCCTCAGTTTCTGCACAAATACCGTTATTTATGCTGTGGCCCAGACTAACTTCAGAGAGCAATTGGAGGATTTAGTGAAAAAGCTCTTTTACATCAATTACTAACTTAATAAAATCTTCAAAAAAGGAGTTGGTAGTAAAAGTGATACATTTTTCCACAACTAACTTTCCCCAGGTCAAACAGTTAGAAACCAGTGTAGAAAAACAAATGGTCTCTCACAGGTTCATGTTTAGACATCACACAACACTTCGGTCTCATCACGTGTTAGTGACAGAGGCACAGTGAGGATACACCTTCATTCCTTTGTTGTCCACATCATGATCCGTCTGCTCTCCCATAATTCAGTGCAACAAAGGAAAAACAGTCAATTAGCTTCCTGCAGCAGTGAGTTTCAACACACTGTCAATCGGTACTGATAACTTTGAACAGGTTAGACATTATAGTGAAAGTTGTCTTCAGAGATCCTTGCATATTTGGTTTCATTTATGATGGTTCAGTGAAGATATCCAAATGATGCCGTCAATTTCCCTTCAGCTCAAGAACAATTTTTTTTTACACCGAAGGAAAACGGCAGGATATAAATGAGGGTGGAGATATACGCAGAGTTCAATCTCAGAAATACTTCCACAAATTTTGACAAACAGAGGTTAATGCATTCTGCAGTGATCTCCTTCACAGTCCCAAAATCCCTTTAAAGTTCTAATTCCGTCTTCGTCTTCAATTTTATCCTCAACAGTCTTCTTCCCTTATATTCCATAAATGCTGTATCAATTAAAAAAATACAGACAGAACTGCATTCTAGTTCTGAGTCTCTGAACACTTAGAATCCCTGCAGTGCAGATACATGCCATTCGGCCAATCAAGTCTGCACTGACCCTGGGAGGATAAGCCGACCCATACCCATTCCCTTTTCCTCTTCCCATAACCTCGCATTAGCCATTGTTAATCGACTAACAAGCTAATCGCTGGACAGTAAGGACAATTTACCATGACCAATCCATCAAAACTTCACACCTTTTGCTCTGTGGGACGAAAGCTGATCACACAGCAGGAAGTCACACAGAAAAAGGAAGAATGTGCAAAAACCACGCAATCGAAGCTGGGTCTGTGGCTTTGTGAAGCGGTGGTGCTATCCATTGCATCATAACGCTTTCGTTGCCATTCAGCATGTCAGTGATTGAATTTTACAGTGTATGAGGCTGTTAAAGCTATCACATCTGGAGTCATTCTACAATGAACTTCCCAGCTTATCACATTGTCCAGCCACATATCTGTCCATCTCACAATTCATTCTTTTCAAATAGTTACACAACTGTCTTTTGAGATATCCTATGGAATTCTTCCCAATCACCCTACCAGGCAGTACATTCAAAATCCTAAAAGAATTCTCTGCGTAACGTCTTTCTTCGAATCTAAAACTTTTCCTTCCTGGTCCCATTCATGGGCGGCATGGTGAGCAATGCTGTCTCACAGCAGCAGGGAACTGGGTTCGATTCCCACCTCGGGTGACTGTGTAGAGCTTGCAAATTCTCCCCTTGTTAGTGTGGGTTTCCTCTGTGTAATCCGGTTTCCTCCCATTATCCAAAGATGTGCAGTTTAGGTGAATTGGCCATAACAAGTTACCCATAGTGTTCGGGTCATTAGTCAAGAACCATTTTTATTACACTTAAGGAAAGTGGCAGGATGTAAATGAGGATGGAGATAAACGCAGAATTGGATCTCAGAAAGACTTTCTCAAATTAAAGAAAAACAGAGGTTAATGCATTCTGCAGTGATCTCCTTCACAGTCGGGGAATGGGTCTGGGTGGGCTACTCTATGGAGGGTTGGGGTGGACTTGTTGGGCCGAAGGGCCTGTTTCCATACTTTAGGGTATCCAATTATTCTACTAAATCTCCTTTGAAATCACTCGAGGACTTTGACATTCAAACGCTAATAAGGTGCGCAGAACTTTATATTATAATTCAAATATAGTCTGCCAATGATTTGTGGAGACGTAGAGTTATGGATTTATACTTTTTGCCCCTCTTTACCAGAATCGCATAAGCCTTCTTAATGAGATACCAACTTGCCTGGCCAGCTTCAGCGAATCATGCACTTGAACCATAAATTTCCTCTACTCTAATACTTACCTCAAAATTCAGAACACGTGACACATTTCCAGTTCTCATCCCCTTAACCATTTTACACTTCAGATCACCTGACTCTTTTCAGTTCCGACGAACAGAACCATTTTGCAGTTATCATCCCCTGAGCCTCTTGCCACTTCTGGTCCAAAGCCACTCTCCCCCAGCGCTGCCCCTTTTTCAACCAGTTTTCTGTTCTGACACATTTCCATACCTTATTACTGAAGCCTATTTCTGTTGTGAGCCCTTGAGCACGTTTCCCACTTTTGAATCATAGAATCACAGAATTTCCCATTACAGAATAACATTATTCCATTCATCGTGAATGTACCGGGTCCAAAAGAGCTGCCCAGCTGGTCACATTATCCAACCCTCTACTCAAAGCCCTGTGAATCCAACACTTTTAATTATATATCCAGTTCTCGTTTGAGACCTCATTTACATTCCACGCTATAATTGTCCCAGAAAGTGCATTCCAAATCTGAGTGAAGCAGATTCCCCTCAATTCAATCCTAGCTCTCTTACGAACAATCTTGAAATTGTGACCTCCAGTTACTGTGATACAGGGGAAAAAATAACAGAGCTTCCATTGGCATCCCAAAGAGTTTCGTAATTAAAGTCTTTGTGCCATCATGAAGGCACCTTAGGAGAATGGCCAGACAAGTAAGTACATAGTTGGGAACTGAATGATTTATTTTCATGGTAGGAATGATTTGCCTTGCGACGTTCCATCTCCTTCACGTGTCTTTGATGAATATGTTCGCGAGTTGTAGTGTTGCGACTTGGTGTGATCTAGAATCTACTCGTGTCGATAGACACTGAACACTGAGCTCGAAATGACCTGGTACAGAGGAACTTAAATATTTGAGGCAAGAATGGACATGAGCAAAATGAGCAAATGTGTAAACAACGAGAAGGTGAGACAGTGTCCCAGTTCCCTACTCTCCCCATTGAAGCCCAGAACGCCCATAGTGGTCTGAGACCACTCGATGACATAACGGCGGCAGAAATAACGCCATATGAAGAACATCTGACGAAAAGCTTCATCAGTGGAATGAAGGACGAAATAGAGAAGAAGGTAAAGGACACATGTATTGCCTGGGACGGTAAAGCTGAATTTGATAGAACAACATGCGATAGATGATGAGAAGTTGCTTCCCAAGAGAAGGATAAACGGAAACTAAAGATGGAACAGCAAGCACATAAGCGCAGCTTACTCTGATGCAGATGGTCGCCCAGCCATAGGAGAGAGGTGCTGCTGAAAAAGAGAGAGGAAGATGCACTGGCAGTGGTAGATCTGGGGGTGGCTTTGTTTGTGGAGCATTAGATCACTGGGCAGGACAGTGCCCACACAGACAGCCTCAATTGGCCCAGACGGTTGGACAGCAGGGTGACGAACAGGGGAAGGCTGACGTGGAGGTGGGCAGCCCACGAGGTACAGGTAAGCCTCTTTCCTTTATGCTTGGCAACGAAGACTTGCTTGTGTTAATCTCTTCTACTAACCTTACGGGCACTGAAACATGTCCCACCTCCAAACTGAGCGCTGAGATTGCAGAGCATGGACCATATGTTCAGGACAATGATGATGCGTATAAGTCAATGCCTACCTCTATATTATATGTGCAATGTACCCCAGTAACCTTTTTTGGCAGATGCAGGGGCATCCCTGAAAGGCTTATTAGTGACAATGGGACATCATTTGTCAATAATGCCCTACAGCAGATCAGTGATTATTTGGGAATAAACATGAGGCAACACTGTGTCTACCACCCACCGAGAGTTGGGGCAGGAGAAAGAGGATATGCTACCTTAAAAAATAAATTGACAAAATGTTGTGAGGAACTAGGGGTGACATGGACAAATGCACTTCTAATTGTGCTAATGTATATGAGATCTAGAAGGAGAGGAAGAGCTAATCTCAGCTTGCTTAAGATTTTGTTCAGTAGGCCGCCCAACACAGGAATTGGCCCGAATCCTAAGGTAAGACAGGTAACAGTCCACTATGAGGATGAGATGTTGTGTTACTGTATGAAACTCTCTACACTTTTGTCTGAAATACAGAATCAAGTGAAAGCAGCACTACCCCAACCAGCAGAAGGGAAGCTGCACAATTTAAAACCTCGATAGTGTATAGTGGTGAAAGATTTCAGGAGACAAAAATGGAAAGCGAAGAGTTGGCTGCTACTGTTTTAAATGCTCCTTACAACACAGCCAGCTGTTGAGATCACTGATTTTTAGTTATCTGGCTCTGTATTTTTTTTAAAATCTGGCTTTTTTTGTGTTGTCCATGTTGTCATAAAATGACAAAACGGGGAAATGCAATGGGAAATTAACAAAATTAACATTTACTTTGAAATCTGTTAAATAATACCTTCCTAAGTCAATTAAATGCAGAGAATCTGACTTCGCTGAATTCTGTGAACTGATAGCCTGTCCTTACAAGTTTTGCAAACAATCTAATTCGGCAGAGTCAGGGGAAAACACAAGGGCAGTAGCTGTATTTTCCAACAGTGAAGGAATGGGAAAACAACTCCTTCTGAGGAAAAGGGCTCGAACTGTTCCCAAGCTGATTGTCATTGAGGTGAGATAAGGCTGAGCGAAGTATGGTATAAAGGAAACATATGAATGATACTCGGGGCCCTTGTCAAATGCATGCAATGCAGAGGTTAAAATCATTAAAATCTCTTTTGGTTGCTCTTGCTAATAGCTGAGTCGAGTCAATTTAATTTCCACGACACATCTATTCAATAATGTCTATTAAATTTGAAATCGCATCCAAATCAGACTTTGTAACAGCATCAACCAAATCGGATTCTGTAACTGACTTTATGATATTTCACACATGATCGTTAGTAACCATCTGATGTTGGCACCATTCTTAATGCTAAGTTCCAGCCACTGCAATTCACATCGATTCGCTATCTTGCAGCATGCGTTCATTCTCCTTTTGATACACTACAAACTTTAAAGGATTAAGCCACTAAAGACGTTGCTTAATAGGATCAGCATTTCTTTTCTCGAAATCGTGGAATATTAGTTTATTACATCGCAGCTTATGTGCACATACACCTCCCACCCCCTTCCTGCAATACCAACATCTCTTTCAGTTCATTTTGAGTTTCCTCTGAAAATTAACTCAACACTATATCCCAGTTTATGACAACGTCTTCATTGTCCAATTTAATTTGAGCAATGCCCATATGTAAATTCTGTGAGCCTGGTTTTTCCCTTAGTGTTGTAACAAGGACTTTTGCTTTCCTTCCCTGTCAAAATACTATCTGAGCATATTCGCATGACACACGATGCACGATTTCCATCTGTCTGAAGTCCTTAACAAACACTTCAACTCATTAATCTCCTTTCCACTTAAAAACGTCCACTACACCTTCTTTATAAAGATTCACATACAAACTTGAAGCAACACTAACAATTTCTTGGAGCATCAGTGCTGGCAAAAGTTACAAACGGAATTATTTCATTCCAATCATCTGAATCGTATTGACTGTAAGCCCTTGACCTGGTATCTAATGTTTAATGCAAATTGTCCACTGCTTCCAGCGGTTCTGGATGGTATGCAGTAGATTGGAATTATTTTATTCCTCAGCTGTCCATAACTTACTTCAAAAACTGTAACGTGAAATTTACCCGTAGATCTTATTCCATCTCCGTGGATACTCCATAACTGGTAAAACTTCTGAATATCGCCTCTACAATCCATTGGCCTGTGATATTGCGTAATGAAATGGCCTCTGGAAATCCAGTGGATGCATCCATTTGTATTAACAACTGCTGATTCCCACTCTTTATTTAATGTAGGAATATTGCACAATCAATTAAGACTCTCGAAAAATATTGCCCAAATGCAGGAATAAGTATGAAAGGTGTGGCTTTCATTTTTGTCCTTGTGTTTCCAATGCCTGATATCTATGACATGTCTGGCAAAATTCAGTTACATCCTTGTGCAATCCAGGCATGTAAAATGATTTCATTTTTTAGCTTGACTTTTTTTTAACGCCTAAGTGATCTCCAGTGTTAGTTCATGTGCAATCCCCAAGCTCTCCTTTCTATCACTCACTGGCAATACATCATGATCAACTTCTGAACTTACCCTCGACGTAATTAGACGATGGCTTAATATGCCACATCGATGTTTAGAGTAGTAGCACTCAGAGATACATTCAGGGTTTCATTTTTCTGTGTAGAACGTTTGATGCAATTCTTACATATGTTCACCTTTCTGTTGTAAGTCTGTTAACTTGTCTGAACTAAAGATATCTACGTTGTCAATCTCCTGTTTAGTCTCAACCACCTGGTCAAGCAGGACCTCTAATAATTTCACATCAAATTTCCCATCTGTACTCTTTGTTCTTTCGTGTTTCAACTGTTGACTTTGTGACCTTGTTACATAGTCAGGAAAAATTCCAGTAAATGATCCCTTTATTGCCCCACTTGCATGATTTTCAATAGGCTTTTCAACTGCAGGAGGCAGTAATCTTACCTGTGAATTAGTTATATAGTTGGCAAAGGTAAATTGTGTTCCTAAGTTGAGAGTTTGTGCAGTACTCCTGGCATCACTTCTCCACTCTTCACTGGATAAACTAACATCACTGCAAATAATTGAGCACTTCTTATCTCAACGTGAGTTCCAGTTATTAATAATTTTTATGTCAATACCCTTCAGAAGTGCATATCTCCTCATTGAACATAGAACATTTCAGCGCAGTACAGGCCCTTCAGCATTCAATGTTGTGCTAACATGTGAAACCAGTCTGAAGCCCATCTAACATACACCATTCCATTTTCATCCATATGCATTCCAGCAAGCATTTAAATGTCCATAAAGTTGGCGAGTCTACGACTATTGTAGGTTAGCCATTCCACACTCCCACAACACTCTGACTAAATAAAACTTGCTGTGACATTTGTCCCATATTTATCACAACTCCAGCTATGCTCCCTCGTGCAAGCCATTGCCATCCGTGCAAAAATGTGCTCTCACTGTCTACTCTATATCACCCTCTGATTTTCACATATGTCTCAAGTAAATGACCTTTCAACCTTCTCTCCAACGAACACAGCCTCAGACCTTCAGCCTTTCCTCTAAGACCTTCCCTCTGTACCAGGTGGAAACCTAGAAAAACTCCTCTGTACTCTTTCTGCAGCATTCACGTCCATCCTATAATGTCGTGACCAGAACTGTACGCAATTCTTCAACATCCAAGTCTGAGGGGAACACGTATCGATTAATATTGTACCCTCTTTCACTGCTGCTCCTGGCCCTATGCGAGTAAACTGTTCCATTGCAAATGTATGGTTTAAGAAGAACTGGCACTTCCTCTTTTACCAACCTCTGGTAATTTCGTACATTCTGGTGCAGCTTTAGGCCTCGACTGTGCTTTCCAATTCTATTACAAAAAAAATCACTGGCGTCTGTTTTTTTTTTCTCTATCCATTTTCCAGTGCTTTTTTCTAAGCCACAACAATGTGATTTCACGTGGCCTATTTTATTGTATTTCAAATTTCGGAGCTTTTTAAAATGTCTGTTTCCCTTTCCAGTGTTCCTTTTTCACTGTGGGGTAAGTAATGATATTTTCTTCACCAAGATCTCCTTTTCCCGTACCACATAAGGAAACTAAAGTTTGATTTAAAGAGCAACTCATACTCATCATTTATTCTAGCTGTTAATCTTACTGTTTTGAATCTATGTTCTTCCACATACGTTTTCAATACATCCAGAAGTGAATTTTCGAACTCCTCCAAAATTATCATCTCTCTAAGAGAGTCACATATTTGCTCTATTTATCCATTTATCAATTCTATCAATTTTGTTCGTTCCGTGAAAACTCAATGTCGGTTTGACCAGGGTCCCTCCTTAGATTTCTGAAACGTCTGAAATCATTTGCATTGAATATGGCTTTCTTCATACTCTCATAAGCCAGAAATACTTCCTCTAATATTGATGCAAATACCTCACTAGCACTGCTTACAACTTTTGTTGTGATCAACAAAATCTGCATTGTCACTGGCCACTTCATTTGTTTAGCCACCATTTCAAAGGAGATGCAAAATTTAGGGAATGCTTGAACATATTTTAACTGATCCCCACAAACACTTTGTCTGCGATGGCTTTGCTCATTCTCACTCTCTTCACCACTAAGTTAAGCTTACCTTCTGCCTTCATCTCAATTACTTGTGCTGAATTTTCTGACCAAGAGCCAATTTGTGAATTTCACTATATCATTCTTCCTTCCTTCTCCTCTTTCGTTAAGACAGAAGAAAAAAAACTCATTTAGTGCTTCCCCTACCTCCTCAGACTCCACACACAAATTCCCTATGCGATCGGCCCTACTCTTTCTTTGACCATTCTCTTATTCCTCACATAAGTGTAAAATGCCTTTGTGTTCTCCCTAATCCGTTCTGCCAAGCCTTTCTCGTGCCCCCTCTTGGCTCTCCTCAGACCATTTTTAAGCTCCTTCCTTGCCTGCCTGTAATCCTTTAGAGCTGAGCCTGACCCTAGCTCTCTCCACCTTATGTAAGCTACCTTTTTCCTTTTGACGAGAAGCTCCACCGCTCTCATCATC
>NC_057758.1:433590-594669 GCF_004010195.1 Chiloscyllium plagiosum
CCAGGAAAATCCTTCCCACTAGTTGGTCTACCTCTTGCTATTGCCTCGTCTGGATCAACTCTCACCTCCGGTATACAGCTCAGGTTCCCACCCCCCTGCCATACTAGTTTAAACCTTCTCGAACTACTCGAGCAAACCTTCCACCCAGGACATTGGTCCCCTTCCAGTTCAGATGCAACCCGTCCTTCTTGAACAGGCCCCACCTTCCCCAGAAGGCATCCCAATTATCGACATATCTGAAGCCCTCCCTCCTACACCAGCTGCGCAGCCACGTATTAAGCTGCGCCCTCTCCCTGTTACTCGCCTTGCTATCTCGTGGCACCGGTAGTAAACTAGAGAACACTATTCTGTTCGTCCTGCTTTGCAGCTTCCATCCTAACTCCCTGAAATCACTTTTTATATCCTCGATCCTTTTCCTGGCTATATCATCAGTGCCAATATGTACACTCCTTCTGTGAAAGGGAAAATATCGCTGTCCGCTACCGGTAAGTAATTTTTTTTAAAACTGCCTTACCTTAGCTGCAGTCTTCCGGGTTCGTCTTATCTCCGTTGCTGCTCGCACTCAAAATGGCCGTTGGCGTCGAAGGGTGAGTATTTATACTCACTGCTTTCCTTTCCGGCTGCCCCTCTGGTCCTCGTCACATCCCCCGCTGCTCCCGCTCCTTCTGTGAAAGGGAAAACACCGCTGTCCGCTACCGGTAAGTATTTTTTTAAAAAACTGCCTTACCTTAGCTGCAGTCTTCCTCAACTTCTTGAATGCGGGAATATCATTTGCTATCTTCCAGTCTTCTGGCAATATTCTTGTAGACAATGATGATATCAAGATCAAAGGCAAAGGCCCTGCAATATGCGCTGTGGCTTCCCAGAGAATCCTAGCATAAATCCCATATGGCCAAGGGGACTTATCTATTTTCGTATTTTCCATAATTGGTTATACGTCCTCCTTGTGAACCTCTGTCCCATCCAGTCTAGTAGCCTGTACCTCAGTATTGTCCTCGAAAACATTGACTTTTTTCAGTGTGAATACTGACGAAAATTGTTCATTTAGCGCTTTCCCTTTGTCCTCCAAATCCACGCACATATTCCCACCAGTATTCTTGATTGGCCCTAATCTTACTCCCGTCATTCTTTAATTTCTGATGGACCTGTAGAAAGCCTTAGTGTTTTCCTTGATCCTGCCCACCAACGAATTGCCATGCCCTTTCCTGGCTCTTCTTAGCTCACTCTTTCGGTCTTTCATAGTTAGCCTGTCACGTCTCATCCTAACATACACATTGTTATTCCTCTTCAAAAATGCTTCAACTTCATTAAAAAGAAAACACGGTTCGCTTGCTTGGCAACTTCCTACCTGTCTGACAGGTATATGCTTGTCAAGGACAGGCAGTAGGTGTTCCTTGAATAAGCTTCAATTTCGATTGCGCCCATCTCATGCAGTTTCCTTCCCCATCTTATGCATTCTATACTTTGCCTAATTGCATCATAATTGCTTGTCCTTCAGCCATGACACTTACAGTGTGGCATATACCTGTCTCTTTCCATGACTAAAGTAAACAGAACAGAATTGTGGTGACTATCACCAAAATGCTTACCGACCTCCAAGTCTAACATTTGGCCAGGTTCATGACTCAGTACCAATCCAATGTAGCCTCGTCCCTTGTTGGCCTGTCCACATACTGTTTTCAGGAAGCCCTCCTGCACATAATTGACCTTTACAAATTCCTTGAACTATAGTATTCCTAGTCAATATTTGTAAATCTGAAGACCCCGTAGCAACTACCCTGTCACTCTCGCTCCTATCGAGAATCATCTTTGGGAGTTAACTGTCGAGTTAGAGGCTGATTAGAATCTTTTGTTTCAATGCCTAAAATGTTAGACACAGAACATAGGACATACAGCACTACAACGCAGTAGAGGCCCTTCGGCCCTCGATGTTATGCCACCCTGTGAAATCAACCTGAAGCCTATTTAACCTACTCTATCTCTCTCTCGTCCATATACCTATCCAATGACCACTTAAATGCCCGTATGAATGGCGAGTCAACAAAATTTGTGGGAAATGCTTCACCCACCCCCATTACTCACTGAGTAAAGAAACTACCTCTGATATCTATCTTATATGTGTCACTCCTCAATTAGAAATTATGCTCCATCGAAATATCCACCAGCATCCTCGGAAAAAGACTCTCACTGACACCCGACTTAGCCCTCTGATTACCATATATGTCTCAATTAAACCATTTTTCAATCTTCTTCTCTTTAAAGAAAAGAGTCTCAAGTTCCTCAACATTTCTGCATCAGACCTTCCCTCGATACCAAGTAAAACTGCTCTGAACCCTTTTCAAAGCTTCCACAACTTTCCTATAATGTAGTGACAAGATCTGCACGCAATACTCCATGTGCAGTTGCACCAGGGTTTTGTACAGCTGCAGCAGGACCTCGTGGATCCGAAAGTCGATCCCTCAACTAATAAAAACTAACACATCATATGCCTTTTGTACAGCCCTATAAACCTGGGTGGCAACTTTGGGTGATCTTTGTGCATGGACACCGAAATCTCTCTGCTCATCTGCGTTACCAAGAATCTTTCCATTTCCCCACTAATCTGCATTCATGTTACTCCATCCAAAGTCAATCACGTCACACTTTTCTCCATTAAACACCTTTTGCCACCTCTCAATCCAGATCTGCGAACATCCTTCAGCACTATCCACAACTGTACTGATCTTAGGTTCATCCGCAAATTCATTAACTCATCCTTATTCGCCCTCATCCAAGTCGTTTCTAAAAATGACAAACCCAGTGGTCCTATCGATACATCACTAATAAGTGAACTCCAGGATGAACATTTCCCATCAATCACCAGCATCTGTCTTCTTTGAGCCAGCCATTTACTGATCCAGATCGCTGAATCGCCCTCAATTCCACGCCTCCGAATTTTGTGCATTAGCCTACCATGGGGAACCTTATCAATCGCCTTACTGAAATCTATATACAGCACGTCATCGGCTTTACCCTCATCAATCTGTTTGGTAACTTGCTCAAAGAACCCCATAAGGTTTGTAAGGCACGACCGACTCTTCACAAAACTGTGTTGATATCCTTAACCAAATTATTCGAATCGAGATGCTTATCAACAGGGTTATATCTGTACTTATACCCCTCCACAATGGAAATTCAAAATCTGCGAGCCGTGATACAAATTTACTGAAGAAGTTTGAAATATATCGTGATATTTGCATTAGAGCCAGGGTTCAATCACTCTTTTAAGAAATATGAATGATATTATTCATTTGGGAAAGAAGCTAATTGCTTCATTCGTGGTTACTACATTGTGTGAATATCGGCTCTGTTGAATTTATCATGTTAATTCATCACCTGGAATCGCAAACTCGTATGTAATCAGCCACCCTATTCAAACCAAGAAGTATCAAACATTTACAGGAATGAAGTGGTTCCTATTCTGTGCTTGCAGGAACAGATAAGGCTGTGGATACAATGGCGAAATTACATACTGTTGAAAAAATACTACTTTTGGAATTCCCCATTTATTGTCAACTACACGCATTTTTATTTTTGTGATTTGTTGCAAGTGAGCGGTTTTGCAATATTCTTTAATAGAATTACAATGATTTCTCGTTGTGATTGATGTATTAATCCATTTCGTTGATTTTTGTTGTTTTAGTCTCCATAGAAACATATATTACAATCCACAGGATAGGCATCTATTTGATTCCTTCACTTCGTTGTAAATCCTGGATCCACATCTAATCCAATTCTGTTGTTTAATGCCTTAATCAGCAGACATATCGCCATGACAAAAAAAAACTCGCATGAGACTCTGGGCTTCAAGCAATGGAAACAGCTCCAGGGATTCAGAGGAGAGTCGAAGGAAATCAATCAGCTTATTTTTAGTTGTCAGGGGAGTATTGTTGTGTTATGATTCATGATAATGATATATTCTGTATAATGTATTATGTATTCCCACTGAAAGGAACATGGCATTCGTTCGCCAATATTGACAGGAAATGCTAGAACTCTAGTACATCGGATGGATCAATTTTTGTCCAACGTGTGCAGAAGGTTTTCCTGAGACAATACGTTGAAGGGTCAACAAGGTGCGGGGAGGAGGTGTTTGGTGGGGAGGCCCCACTGGATCTGGTGCTTGGTAATGAACCAGGTCAGGTGTTTGATTTAGTGGTCGGTGTGTACTTTGGAGAGAGTGACCATATTTTACTTACGTTTAGTATAGCGATGGAAAGAGAGCAAGAGTTATCGATGGGGCAAGGGTAATTATAATGCAATCAAGCAAGACTGAGGATGCATAGAATGGGGTAGCAAAATGCAGGGGACTGGGCAATCGAAATGTGGAAGTAGGTTAAGGAGCACATATTGCGTGTCCCTGATAGGTATGTTACTGTCAGGCAGGCTGGAACGGATAAAATAAGGGAACCGTGGTTTACGACAGAAATTGCATCTCTAGTTAAGTGGAAGAAGGAGGCTTACGTGACAATGAGACGGAATGGTTCAGATGAGGCGATGGAGAGTTACAGATTTGATTGGAAGGATTTAAAGATACACTTAAGGAGAGCAAACACAGAACATAAGCAGTCTTTAGTACATAGAATGAAGGAGAACCGTCTGGATTTCTATTGGTACGTGAGGAATAAAAGGATGACTAGAGTCGGAATTGGGCCAGTCAAAGACCGAAGTGCGAAGTTGTGTATGGATTCCGTGGAGATCTGAGACGTGTTAAACGAATATTCCTCAACGGTGTTCACTCAGGAAAAGGGAACTATTGCAGAGGAGAAGAATGAGACACGAAATATTAGACTAGAGAGGATCGAGGTTAATAAGGAAGAGGTGTTATGAATTCGAGAAGAAGTGAAAAGTAGATAACTCCCTTGGGCCGGATGGGATTTATCCGAGGATTCTCTGGGAAGCGAGGGAGGAGATGTTGAAGACTTTGGCTTTGATCTTTGAGTCGTCATTTTTTTACAGGTTTATGACTAGAGGACTGGATGATTGAAAGTGTCCTTCTTCAAGAAGTGCTGCAGAGATGACCGAGGTACTTATAGAGCAGTGAGCCTTAGGTCTGTTGTCGAAAAACGTTTGGAAATGATTATGAAAAAACTATTTATAATCTTCTAGCAAGCAACAATTTGATTGCAGATATTAAACGTGGTTTCGTCAAGAGCAGGTCATGTCTCATAAACCTCACTGAGTTATTTTTGAGAAAGTGACCAAGCATGTGGATGAGGGTAGGGCATTGATGTGGTGTACACGGACATCAGTAAGTCCTTAGATAAGATTCCACTGTATGGTAGGCTGTTGGACAAAGTGCAGAGGGATGTGATTGAGGGTGGTTTAGCAGTTTAGACTAGAAACTTACTTTCTGAAAAAAAGGCAGCGAGTGGTGGTTGATGGAAAAGAATTAGCCTGGAGTCCGGTTACTAGTGGTGTGCCACAAGGATCTGTTTTGCCACCACTGCTGGTTGTCATTTTTATAAATGACTTAGACGCTGGCATAGGTGGATGGGTTAGTAAGTTTGCAAATGACACTAAAGTGGGTGGAGTACTGGACAGTGTGGAAGAATATTGCAGGTTGCAGAGTGACTTGGATAAACTACATAAATGGAATGAGAGATGTCAAATGGAGTTCAAAGCAGATAAATGTGAGGTGATTCACTTTGGGAAGAATAACACGAAGGCAGAATATTGGGTCAATGGAAATATCCTTCGTAGTTTGGATGTGCAGAGGAATCTTGGAGTCTACGCACATAGATCCCTAAAACTAGTCACCAAGGTTGATTTTGCTGTTAAGAAGGCAAAGGGGGTGTAGGTTTTATTGGGAGAGACATTGAGCTCTGGAGCTGTAATGTCGTTCTGCAACTGTACAAAATGCTAATGCATCCGCACTTGGAATATTGTGTACAGTTCTGGTCGCCGCATTGCAGGATGAATGTGGAAGCATTGGAAAAGATGCAGAGGAGATTTACCAGTATGTTGCCTGGTCTGGAGGGAAAGTCTTATAACGAAAGGCTGAGAGACTTGGGTCTGTTCTCAGTGGAACAAAGAAGGCTAAGAGGGAATTTGATCGAGACATACAAGATGATCAGAGGAATAAATATAGCAGACAGTGAAAGACGTTTTTTCCTAAGATGATGACGTCAGCTTGTGCGAGGGAGCTTAGCTCTAAATTGAGTGACGATAGATTTAACACAGATGCGCGAAATAGGTTCTTTACTCACAGAGTGGTAAGGGCGTGGAATGCCCTCTCCGCCAGTGTAGATAACTCAGCCACGTTAGGGAGAGTTAAACAATCCTTCGAGAAGCACATGGATGATGATGGGAATGTGCAGTGGGATGGGCTTAGATTCGTTCACAGGTCGAAGTAATATCGAGGGCCGAAGGGCCTGGTCTGCACTGTATTATTCTATGTTCTCTGGTCTATATACTCAATCCGCAACGAACTAGATGCCTCATCACACTCTCCAGCCCTATCTCCCTTGATCACTCAGTTCATCCTTTCCAAATATTTACAACGCTCTCTTTTGAGATCTCATATGGAATCCTCCTCAACCACTCTACCAGGCAACAAATTAAAAATCCTAACAATTCTAATTTTAATAGCTTTCTTTGAATGTAAAATACTCATTCCTGGCATAATTCTACTAAATCTCCTTTGAACTCACTGGAGAGCTTTGACATCTATCCACAAATACGGTGTGAAGAACTGCACATGATACTTCAAATGTACTCTGCCAATGATTTTTGGAGATGTTGGGGTGTGGATTTATGCACTCTGACCATGTTTACGAGTATCCTACAACACTTCTTTACAATGTGCAGATTAATACACTATGCTCTTATTTACAAATATCTTATACACCTTCTTAACGACTAATTCAACTTGCCTGGATCCTTTCAGAGAATCATGTACATGAACCTGTAGTGTTATGTAGTGTTAGGTAAGGGGTAAATGTAGGGGTATGGGTGGTTTGCGCTTCGGCGGGTCGGTGTGGACTTGTTGGGCCGAAGGGCCTGTTTCCACACTGTCATGTAATCTAAAACCTGAAAGTTCCTCTTCTCCTGTCCTTACTTCAATATTTCGACTCATGACCCATTTCTAGTTTTTAACCATTGAACTCCTTTCCACTTCAGATACCCTGAAACCTTTCTACTTCTTTTCCAGTTTTCATCCCCTGAGTTTGTTGCCAACACTTGTTCCTGAACCACCTTCCACCAACTTTGCCACCATTCGAACAGGTTCCTGTTCTGACACATTTCCACTTATGATCCCGAAACCGTATTCCTGTTTTGAGCCCTTCAGCAACGTTTCCACTTTAGAGTCATAGATTTACAGAAAATCGCATGACAGAAGAAGATCATTCCATCCATTGTGTCTCTACCGGGCCCAAGGTGGTCACATTCTCCAACCTTGTCTTTGTAACCTTCTGTTTCCATCACTTTCAATTATATGTCCAGCTCCATTCTGAAACTTACTTTGCAATCAAAACCACCATTCTCCCAGGAAGTGCATTCCAAATCGAAGCGAAGCAAATTAGCCTCATTTCACTCCTAGCTCTCTAGCTGACAGTCTTGAAGTTATGAGCCCTTGTTACTGCAATACAGGAGAATGCATAAAATGCAGGAGAATAATTAAATAAATGTGGGTGGTGTAGGAGCTTAGTGGTTGCTCTGTTGCCTGACAAATGCAGGGAGCAGGATTAGTCACACTGGTTCGGTGAATTGTCCATGCTAAATTGCTCAAAGTGTCCAGGGATGTATCGAGGAGGTAAAGGTGTTAAGGGCAAATGTCGATCAATAGGGGTCGCGGAATGGATCTGGATGGGTTACTCTTCGGAGTATGGATGCGGCCTTGT
Organism: Chiloscyllium plagiosum; assembly: GCF_004010195.1. NCBI lineage: Eukaryota > Metazoa > Chordata > Chondrichthyes > Orectolobiformes > Hemiscylliidae > Chiloscyllium > Chiloscyllium plagiosum. The sequence goes on from NC_057758.1 coordinate 441,474, forward strand.
TGGGCAAAATGGTGTTTCCACGCCGTAGTGATTCTAAATATTCTAAAAAAAATAAAAGCGCTTGTACCAGTCCCAAACAGTTTCACAATTGAAATTGATGTCCCATCGTGAATGCAATGTAGGAAAATTGTCAGCCGAATAATCAACTTTGTTAAAAATGGAACGCCTTATTTTGATGGTAGGAATGATTTACTTTGCGGACGTTCCCTTTCGTTCTAGTGACATGGAGGTAAATCCTAGCGAGTTGTGGTGTTGCCACTTGGTGTGATGTAGAATCTACTCTTGTCAATAACATTGAACGTTGAGCTCGAAATGATCTGGCACAGAGGAATTTAAATATTTGAGACGAGAAATAAAAGAAAGATAAAATACATAATAACGGAGGAAATGAAAAGTTTTGAATAAATCCTTCAACGACGGTACTGCAGGTTCGATGGGAGAATGTGCTCCGCTCTCTGTTTGGTTCTTTAAAGGCAGAAATTAATGTTATTCTCTCAGCTTCAGATGCTCTAACTTTCTCCAAGTGATTAAAATATGATAAGACTGGGTAAAGCATGCATTCCATCTCTGATGGCTTTGGTAAGCGAGCTGTCGCATTCACACAAACAAGAAACAACCAATCACTGTCGTGGGTGTGCAACTATGAAGGAGATAATGCTACTCTTAAACTCCAAAAGAGACAGTTTGCAAACTGAGTCCATTTCGGACCTGTGAAATACTCAATAGTCAGTGAGAAAATCATCGTTCGTGACCGTCGATATAATGATGCAAGTGCAGTTCATTGCTTCTGATGCATTATTTGATTCTCCCGATACCAAAAAGCATATATTCCTCCCATCATGCCTTTGCTCCGGTAATGAGAAGGCCAGTAAGTCCCATTTAATCTGATTTCCCATAAAATTGCATCAATATTGAGTCAAACACAACACTCTTTTTGTCGATAATACATATGACCTATTTTACACCTCAGAAATAAATCTTAGTGATTTCTTATTTGATCTGAATACGTTTTGTAATTTCTTCATTGACATTTTCCCTTTGGCTGCCAGTTCTTCCCTGTCCTCCAACCATCGATCAGTAACATCTCCCAGCTCACCCATCAACCATTATTAGTTATTATCTGTGGCACCGCTTACTTGGCAGCAGGTTTTTACGATTCCTCCAACTGTTAGCTCTTATATCTGAAACAACAAAGGGAACAAAACTATGAGGGACTGAATCAAAGGATCGTGAAGTTGTTATCGCACAACTTCAGGCCATGCGGTAAATTGTTCATACCGAGGTTCAAACAAAGCGAAGACCCAAGAGCAGAGGTAGTCCATTGAGTCCATCGTAACTGCTTGGCCATTCAATATGAGTATAGCTTATTTCATGTCGACCTCAACGTCACTGACCTGCCCGCTCCCTTCAACCAGTTACTAATTAGAAATCTGTGCACCTCCTCATTAAATTTACTCAGTGTCTCATTTCCACCGCATCCGAATAGTCAATATCACAGACTCACGAAATTTGAGATAAGCACTTTTTCCTCACCTTTATTTTAAAACCAATATCCCTTACCCTAAACTCTGACCGTGAGTTGTAGACAGCTTCATATCAGAAACATCCGCTCGCCATCTAATTTGTCTGTTTGTAGTTCGTTCAGAGAGTGTCAGACAGTCAGATAGGTAGTAGTATTCTCTATTTCATTAAGTGAAAAATCACACAAATCTATGTTCAAGTCCAATCGGTTTATTTGGAAGGAGTAGCTTTCTGAGTGCTGCTCCTTCTCCATGTAGCTGTGGAGCAAGATCCTAAGAGACAGAATGTATAGCAAAATGTTACAATGTCAAAACTGAAACGATATATTGTGCAAACCAAGATTACTGTTAAGCCTTTCATCTTTTATAATAAGTAATAGGTTTCAGTTTATTAATATGTACCAATGCAGCGAGAGCGAGGCCCAGGGGACTGCTGGGAAAGTACATTTCCCTCTAAAAGGACTTACCTGGAGACTCAACGGCCTGCATTTGCAGGAGCTGCGAGAATGAGGACGAGGCTGCTGAAAGGTAAGTTTCCCTCGAAAAGGACTTACCTCGAGCGACCTCCATTTTAAGCTGCAGCGAAAGTGAGGACCACGTGACTGCCGGGAAGAGAAAATTCCTGTTGAAAGTACTTGCCTCCAGAGTCAGCGAACTCCATTTTGCAGCAGCAGCAGGAGCAAAGAGGGCGAGGACCAGGGGCTGCCGAGAAGGTAAATTTCCTTCTGTAAGGGCATACCCTCGAGAGTCAGCGTCCTTCATTTACAGCAGCAAAGTGAGCGAGGACCAGTTGGCTGCCAGGAAGGCAAGTCTTTTTATTTAAATGGCTTGCCTCATGAGTCAGCAACGTCCATTTTGAAGAAACAGAGGGAGCATTGAGAGGGAGGACCGGAGGCTGTCGGTAAGGCAAATGTCCCTCTGAAAGTACATACCTCGAGACTCAGCGGCTTCGATTTACAGGAGCAGCAAGAGCAAGTAACAGTGAGGACCACGAGCTCCCATGAAAGTAAATTAATCCTTTAAAATCATATTGCATAAATTGGCAGAACATATACTGAGCAGGAGCGGACACAGGACGGCGAGGAAACTGAGGATTGGGTGGTTACTTTCACCGAACCATGAGTGAGGCAGTCTCTCCCACCCATCCTCTTCCAGTAATGAAAAATAGAGATTCCTTGCGCTGGATTACTTACGTTCCCAGTTGTTTTCAGTACTCTCCTTAGGAAGTAAGAACAATGCTGATGGATGTTATGGCAGTTGAATTCACCTCCAATGGAATGTGCGAAGTAAGACTCACCACTGGTGTCCCTGCTGATCTCATCTGCGCGAAGTGCACAAACTCCAGCTCCCCAAAAACCACGTTAGGTTCTGAAGCTGGAGATGGATGAACTCCATATCATTCGGGAGGCTAAGTGGGTAATTGAGGAGAGATGCAGGGAGGTAGTCGCACCTCAAGTACAGGTAAAAAGTAGTTGGGTTATAGACAGGAAACGGAAGGGGAACAAGCAGGCAGTGCATGGACAACATGCGGCCATTTCGCTCAATAATAAGAATACCATTTTGGATACTATTGGGAGGGGCGACTTATTGTGGAAAGCCACGGGGTGCAAGTCTCTGGCATAGTCTGTCCCTCTTCCTCAGAAAAGCAGGGGGAGCGGAGTAAAGTATTAATTATTGGGGTCTTCAATCTTAGATCAAATGATCGAATATTGTGTGGAATAAGAGAGACTCCATGTGGGTGTTTTGCTTCCCAAATGCCAGAGCCCATGATGTCTTGCATCGTGTCTTTGGGATCCGTAAGGAGGAGGGAGAGTAGGATGAAGTACTGGACAACAAAGAATATTTACTTCGGGAAACGGGTGGGGCTGTAAGGGAGAAATTCCAGGAGAAAGTGAGGACTGCAGATGCTGGAGATCAGAGATGAAAATGTGTCCAGCAGGCTAAGATAAAAGGAGGGACTTGGGGGAGGGGCGTTAGAAATAACACGACGGCTGGAGGAAGAGCGCCTCATCTTCCACTTAGGAACCCTCCAACCACAAGGGTTGAACTCAGATTTCTCCAGTTTCCTCATTTCCCCTCCCCAACGTTGTCTCAGTCCCAAACCTCGAACTCAGCACCACCTTCCTAACCTGCAATCTTCTTCCTGACCTCTTCGCCCCCACCCCCACTCTGGCCTATCACCCTCACCTTAACCTCCTTCCACCTATCGCATTTCCAACGCTCCTCCCCCAAGTCCCTCCTCCCTACCTTTTATCTTAGCCTTCTGGGCACACTTTCCTCATTCCTGAAGAAGGGCTCATGCTCGAAATGTCGATTCTCTTTCTCCTTGGATGCTGCTTGACCTGCTGCGCTTTTCCAGAAATTCCAGGAGCCGGGTTGGAAGCTTAAACCGAAAACAAGCAGATCTATTTACACGTGCCATGTGCTGGCGACGTCAGGAATAAGGAGAGAGAGCAATTGAACATGTGGCTACAAGGGTGATCCAGGGTGGAGTGGTTATTGGATAATCCGGGGACTTGGATAATTGAGGCTTATTCTGGAGTATGTGGGACTCTCCAAATTGTGTTGTCTACACTTGAAACACAGCGGTACCTGGGGATCGGCGGTATAATTTGCTGATGCTAAAAAGTGAATTTAATCTAATTCAGTCGGGAGATGGGAAGCGAATTGTAGCTCCATTGTGCAGGAGATTGAGTGTAATGAGGTAATAAATAACTTTTGAAGGTTACACTGGTGCACTGGCATGCAGGAAGGTCGTTTGAAGTTTATCTGTTGGCATTCGGAATAAGGTGCATGAACTTGTAGCATGGGTTGTTATCTGGAACTTCGATGTTGTGGCCAATTCGGAGGCATGGATACAGTAAGGATAGGAATGGTTGTTGTTAAATAGATTCTGGGGTTTACATGTTTCAGTAAGAACAGGGAAGTTGGTAAAAGAGGAGAGTGTGTGGCATTGTTCGTCAAAGAGAGTATTATGGTGCAGAAACGGCGTTTGAAGAGGACCTGTCTACTGAGGTAGTATAGGCTGAGATTAGGAACAGAAAAGGAGACGGCACCCTGTCAGGAGTTCTCTATCGCGCTCTGAAAAGGTGTAGAGTTGTAGAGGAAAGCTTTGCAGATATGGTTCTGGATAGCAGCAGAAGTAACAGGGTAGTTGTTATGGGGGTCTTTAGCTTTCCAAATATTCACTGGAAACGCGATAGTATCAAGGGAAACAATAGCACTTTATTTTTGTATGTCAGGAATAAAGAATGACGAGAGTACGATTAGGACCAGTCAAGAACAGTAGTGGAAATTTGTGCGTGGAGTCCGAGGAGATAAGAGAGGCGTTAAATTTTGTTTTTGTCAGTACTCACACTGGAAAACGGCAATGTTGTCATAGAGATTACTCAGATACAGGTTGTTAGACGGGACGGGATATAGGTTCATAAAGTGGTTTGTTAGCAATTCTGGAAACTATGAAATTAGCTAGTGTGAAACCTGATCCATATGGGAATTATCCTCGGAGCTTTTACAAGGAGAGTGCAGAGCCTTTGGATTTGACCTTTTTATCATTATTGTCTGCAGTAATATTGCCAGAAGACTGATGAATAGCAAATGTTGCCCCCTTGCCCAAGAATGGGAGTAGAGACAGCTCTGTTAATTATAGACCAGTGAGTCTGACTTCCGTTGTGGGTGATGTGTTGGAAAGGAATATACGAGAAAGGAGATATATTCATCTAGAAAGGAATAATGCGAGTAGGGACAGACAACATGGTTTTATGAAGGGTACGTCATGCCTCACAAACGTTACTGAATTCTTCGAGAAGGTGACCAGACATGTGGATGTGGGTAAAGCAGTTGATGTGTTGCATATGGATTTCAGTAAAATATTTGACAAGATTCCCCGCGCTAGGCTACTGCAGAAAATACGGAGGAATGAAATTGAGGGCAATTTAGCGATTTGAATCAGATATTGGCTGGCTGAAAGAAGACAGAAAGTGGTGGTTGATGGGAAATGTTCATCCTGGAGTTCACTTACTAGTCGTGCACCACAAGAATCTGGTTTGGAGTCACTGCTGTCTGTCTTTTTTTAATAAATTAACTGGAAGAGGGTGTAGAAATTATGTAAATTTCTAGATGACACAAAATCGGTGCAGTTGTGACAAATGTGAAAGGATGTTTCAGGTTACAGACAGTTAGCGCTAAGCTGCAGTGCTGGGCATAGAGGTAGCATATGGAGTTTAATGTGGAAAGGTGTGCGGTGATTGAGAATGGAAAGAGGAACAGGAATGCAGATTACTGGGTTAATACTAAAATTGTTGGTCGTGTGGATGAGCAGAGAGACCTTGGTATCTAGGTGCATAAATCCCTGCAAGTTGTCACCCAGGTTGATAGGGTTGTTAAGAAGGCATGCGATATGTTAGCTATTATTGATAGAGGGAGTGCGTTTCGTCGCCATGAGGTCATGTTATAGCTGTACATAACTCTGATCCGCCTGCACTTGGAGTATTGCATATTGTTCTGTTCGCCAAATTATCGGAAGGACGTGGAAGCATTGTAGAGGGTACAGAGACGGTTTATCAGGATGTTGCCTGGTATATAGTGAAGGTCTTTTGAGGAAAGGCACAGGAACTTGAGGCTGCTTTCATTTGAGAAAAGGAACTTGAGAGGTGTCTTAATGGGCACATACAAGATGATCAGAGGACTTCGCTATAATATTCGATGTTCTGTGTGTGTGAGTGTGACAGCATATCAGCCTTTTAGACAGTGTGTCCGTGGATGTGAATGTGGTGGGGAGGTGATGTTCGTGTGTTTATGTGTGTGTGCATATATGTGTGTGTGTGTGTGATAGAGAGAGAGAGAGTGGGTGTTTTTGAGGTGGGGTGTGCGTGAGCGCCTGAATGTGTAAGACAAGGAATGTGATTTTGTGTGAGAGTGTGAGAAAGAGAGAAACGCAGAGTATATCTTGTAGTAGAGTCACCTAGAATGTGACATGAACGTAAGGTCCAGCTTGAGGCATCACCATGGCGACCGAATTTGGCTATTTGCTTCTGCTTTGTTGTGTATACTAACATCTGCCTTGGAGGTTCGTTAAATGAAGATCCAAGGCCAATTGTCCCTGAGCGTCGATGTGTTCCTCGACAGGCATTGAACATCCCTGCATGATGATTGTTGTGTGGTGTCCATTAATTTGGTGTCAATCTGCAATTTGAAAGGGATAGGGTACAATCGGTAGTGACAATATTTCAGTTGAATAAAGGGTACTACGGAGCTATGGGGGAGGAGCTGGCCAAAGTTCAGTGGTGCAATATCTTAGCAGGAATGACAGTGGAGGAACAATGGCGGATATTTCTGTATATAATGCAGACGTTGCATGATCAGTTCATTCCAAAAAGGAAGAAAGATCCTTTGAGGAGGCAGGGGTGGCCGTGGCTGACGAGGGAAGTTAAGAAACATATAAAATCAAAAGAGAAAAAGTATAACATAGCAAAGATGAGTGGGATAAAGAAGGACTGTGAAGCTTTTAAAGAACAACAGAGGATTACTAAGCAGGAAATACGCAGAGAAAAAATGAGGTACGAAGGTAAACTGGCCAAAAATACAAAGGAGTATAGTAAAAGCTTTTTTAGGTATGTGAACGGGAAGGAAATGGTTAGGACTAAAATTGGGCCCTTGAAGACAGAAACAGGGGAATATATGATGGGGAACAAAGAAATTGCAGAAGAGTGGAATTGGTACTTCAGATCTGTGTTCACTGGGGAAGACACAATCAATCTCCCAGAGGTAACAGTGGCTGAAGGACGTGAAATAAATGGAATTTATATTTGCCAGGAATTGGTGTTGGAGAGACTGTTATGTCTGAAGGCTGGTAAGTCCCCGGGGCATGATGGTCTACACCCAGTGTACTAAAGTGGGCACGGTGGCACAGTGGTTAGCACTGCTTCCTCACAGCACCTGAGGCCCGGGTTCAATTCCCGCCTCAGGTGACTGACTGTATGGAGTTTGCACGTTCTCCCCGTGTCTGCGTTGGTTTCTCCGGGTGCTCCGGTTTCCTCCCACAGTCCAAAGATGTGCAGGTCAGGTGAATTGGCCATGCTAAATTGCCCGTAGTGTTAGGTAAGGGGTAAATGTAGGGGTATGGGTGGGTTGCGCTTCGGCAGGTTGGTGTGGACCTGTTGGGCCGAAGGGTCTGTTTCCACGCTGTAATGTAATCTAAAGGACGTGGCTCCAGAAATCGTGGATGCGTTGGCGATTATTTTCGATAGATTCAGGACTGGATGGTATCTAATGTTGTACCACTTTTTAAGAAAGGAGCGAGAGAGAAAGCAGGCAATTATAGACCAGTTAGTCTGACCTCAGTGGTGGGAAAGATCCTGGAGTCAATTATAAGGGATGAAATTACGACACATCCGGGTAGTAGTAACAGGATAGATCAGAGTCAGCATGGATTTATGAAGGGGAAATCATGCTTGACTAATCTTCTGGAATTTTCTGACGATGTAACTCTGAAGATGGACAAGGGAGATCCGGTGGATGTAGTGTACTTGGACTTTCAGAAAGCCTTTGATAAAGTCCCACATAGGAGGTTAGTGAGCCAAATTAGGGCGCATGGTATTGGGGGCAAAGTACTGACTTGGATTGAAATTTGATTGGCTGACAGGAAACAAAGAGTAGTGATAAACGGCTCCCTTTCGGAATGGCAGGCTGTCACCAGTGGTGTACTGCAAGGATCAGTGCTGGGACAGCAGCTTTTTACAATATATATTAATGATGTCGAAGACATTAGCAAATTTGCTGATGATACAAAGTTGGGTGGCATGGTGAAATGTGAGGAGGATGTTAGGAGATTACAGGGTGACCTGGACAGGTTAGGTGAGTGGACAGATGCATGGTAGATGCAGTTCAATGTGGATAAATGTATGGTTATCCACTTTGGTGGCAAGAACAGGAAGGCAGATTACTACCGAAATGGAGTCAAGTTAGGTAAAAGGGCAGTACCCTTGTTCCCTTGTTCAAAAAGGGGAGTTTAGTGTAGTTTAGGTGGGCTTGGATCGGCGCAACATCGAGGGCCCAAGGGCCTGTACTGCGCTGTATTCTTCTATGTTCTATATGTTCTATGTTCTATGTACAACGAGATCTGGGTGTTCTTGTACACCAGTCAATGAAGGCAATCATGCAGGTACAGCAGGTAGTGAAGAAAGCTAATAGCATGCTGGCCTTCATAACAAGAGGGATTGAGAATAGAAGCAAAGAGGTTTTTGTGCAGCTATACAGGGTCCTGGTGAGACTGCACCTGGAATATTGTGTGCAGTTCTGATCTCCAAATTTGAGGAAAGATATTCTGGCTATTGAGGGAGTGCAGCGTACGTTCACGATGTCAATTCCTGGAATGGCGGGACTATCTTATGTTGAAAGATTGGAGCGACTAGGCTTGCATACCCTTGAGTTTAGAAGACTGAGAGGGGATCTGATTGAGACGTATAAGGTTATTAAAGGATTGGACACTCTTGAGGCAGGAAACATGTTTCCGCTGATGGGTGAGTCCCGAACCAGAGGACACAGCTTAATAATAAGGGGGAGGGCATTTAGGACGGAGATGAGGAGAAACGTCTTCATCCAGAGAGTGGTGGGTGTGTGGAATGCTCTGCCCCAGAAGGCAGTGGAGGCCCAGTCTCTGGATTCGTTTAAGAAAGAGTTGGATAGAGCTCTCAAGGATAGTGGAGTCAAGGGTTATGGAGATAAGGCAGCAATAGGATACTGATTGGGGATGCTCAGCCATGATCATAATGAAAGGTGGTGCAGGCTCGAAGGGCAGAATGGCGTACTCCTGCACCTATTGTCTGTTGTTTATTGTCTATTGTAGCATTTGCTTGGTCTCACCAATCTCTCATGCTTTCAAGCATCCTTGCCTGCAAGGTATGATTTCGACAGCATAAGGTAGGTAACATCAGTCCCTGCCACTTACATGGTGGGTGTTGTCTATACGTGTAATGGTGCAATCTGCACTCTTACATATCTTGCAATGTTTGCCATGAAAGGGTTATCCGGGTATTATGGTTGATGAAGGCTTGACAATTTGTCCTTCTAACGAATCTACAGTCATCCTATAATGAGGCAACCAGAACGAAACACATCATTCCGGTTGTCATGGAAACGGCGTTTTATTGAGCTGTAGCAAAACCTCGCGGCTCTTAACCTCAATGCCCCTTTAATGCAAGCCAAAATACCATACACTCTATCAACTTGGGTGGCTACTTTGTGGGGTCTATATATGTCGACCGCAAGATCCCGTTATACCTCAACACTACAAATAATCCTGTCTTTAACCTGTATTTGGCATTAAGATTCGACCTTCCAAAATGAATTGCTCCATATTTATCGAGGTTGAACTCCACATGCCACTTCTCAACACCGCTCCGCATACTGTCAATGTCATTTTGTAGCCTACAAAGTCGTCGACACTATCTACAACATCATCATCTTTTGTATCATTGTCAGACTCACTAACCTGCTCTTCCACTTCTTCATTTAAGTCAGTTATAAAAACTACAAAGGGCAGATACCCAAGCAAAGATCCCTACGAGCCACCACTGATCACGGACATCCAGGCGGAATACTTTGCATTGCTTCCCCTCATGTCTTCTTTTGGCTAGCCCGTGCTGTATCTGGCAGCCAATGTTCCCTGTATCCCGTATCTTCTAACTTTCTGAATGAATCTAACATGGGGAACTTATCAAATGCCTTACTGAAATCCATACACACCACATCTACGGCTCGACCAACCTCAAGTCGTCTCATCACATCCTGAAAGAACTGAATAAGACTTGGGAGGCTTGACCTGCCCCTCACAAATGCTGTCTTCCTTTAATCAAAGTATGTTTTGTCCAAGTAATAATAATCCTATCTCTCAGCATTGTTTCCAGTACCTTTCTTACCACAGAGGTAAGACTAATGGGTGGCTAATTTCCAGGGATTTCAATCTTCCCTTTCTTGAACAGAGGAACAACATTCGCTTCCCTCCAAACAAACAGAAATTGTCAGAACGATGAAAACGCAGAAAATGGAGTGAAAGAGGGAGAAAGGATAACAGACAGATCGAGGAAGGTGGAATGTCAGAAAAATGATGAAGACAAAGCGAGGAATGAAGAACAGAAGCACAGGAATACATGTACAAAGAAAATAATGACACTTGGATACTCGGAGCGCTTCAGGTATTGAGCGAGTCCAGGAAGGATATGTGGGAGGAACAGGGGAGGAACAAACGATGAACAACAGTGAGGGTATAGGAGGGCGTTCGCTGGAGAAAGAAAGAGGGAAAGAAAAAAACACAACCGATTTGTTTGTCGATGGGACAGTGCGTGGGATGCCAATGTGAAATGTTCATTTGTGTTGTCAGAAATGAAAGCAATGGCACGGCTATTTAAGCCCAGCTGCTGAGTTTGTGCCACTTCCCTTCTTCTCAGGGAGCAAAACCAGCGTGGAATATCAATGGACTGGCTATGGACTGTTTATTCCGTAGAATATCAGTCGTGTGAAAGAGACATATCAAATATCTCATTTATTTCCCAACTGATGCAGAGAACCAGCAATGAAGTTACTCAACCAATCCAGAAAACGGTAATTCTGCACGAGATGGTAATTGTGTTTACTATCTTCACAGATGCTGCGAGGCATGCTGAATTTCTTCATCATGTTTTTTGTTTATAATGTTACTGAAGAGGCTGCTGGACAAATCGTGTGTGCTGAGAAAATGTAGCTTTAATGAGAAGGAAACACCAATTGTAAAAATTGACCAATAAAGTGAGCTTTGACATCGATGGACTGAGTGAGGACTGTTTCCTCCACAGAATGTCAGTCTTGTGAAAAAGTTCTGTAAAATTTCTCATTGATGACCTCTCACACATAATGTATCCACCCCCTACAATATCCTGATCCAGTGTTCTGAGAATTAAGAAGACATGCGGACCTACCATCCCGTTGCTTGATATTAAATGAAACTAGATTGAAGTTTCCGAACACACGTCTTCGATCTCGATGGATGAAATTAAACCATTTGTTTTTCATGTGCATACTCAAATCTACAATCATCAGATAAAGTCTCTGAATGCAGGGTGTGCTGTATTCTATGAAGAATGTCCTCTTTACTCAACAAAGAATTAGGAAAACAGAAAAGAGTTGTTATATCAAAGGTTAAAATCAAATGAACTGCGGATGTTGTAAATGAGAACAAAGAAAACAAAATTTTCTGGAAAAGCTCAGGAGCTCTGGCATCAGCAGTGAAGTGGAACCAGAGATAATGTTTCTGGTCCAGTGATCCTTGCTCAGAACCTACATCATAGGCAGTATCGGAAATCCAAGAATATAGAAATGAATGTGCACTATTTAGCCAATTAATACCATTCTTTCTGTTGGAAAAATACATGGGAAGAAACCTGCATTAAGCAGTACCATTTGCTGTGCTGAAGTCATTTCAACGAATTCGGTCTACCATATCTCCGAATTAAAATCCATGGAGATTTTGCCATATTCTTCAGCTCTGCTCTGAATTTGCTCTGGGCCGCTGCATAAATACAAGGGTTTAAGAAACAACTAAAATACTTCAAGATATCTGCCGTTTCCATGGCGATAAATTCAGGATCTGTGAATTTCCCTCTGTAATAAATGGTCCCTGTAAGTTTTGTAATGCCTAAAGCCACAGCAAGTGGCAACCACAGCAAAAGAAAACATATTGTGATAGAGAATAATAAAATGATAGACCTTCTGCGGTTCTCCATTTCTGAGTCACTTTCATTCTCACTCTTCGAGCTCCGGAGGCCAGTGCGCGTTCTATTCGCCAATACAATACGTTTGACAATTAGTGAATTGCACAAGACAATCAGAGAAAAGGGAATCCAAACGACACAGGCGCTGTAAAACCAGACATACCCTATACCTGCAGAAGATGAGAAAAATGCTTCACTTGACCGGCAGCCCCACTGCACATTGTTAATTATTTGTTGGGGTTCATAAGCAAACAAAACTGGTATTTCCTTCAATACGATCACAACGGTGATGGTTATTACCAGCATAGTTGCAGTTCTTTGGGTACAGTACTGTGCTTTAATCTTTGAGCAGCAGATTACTACAAATCGGTCAAACGTGAAAGAGACAACACACCAAACAGACAAATCTGGAGTGATAGCAGTCAAATAAATTATGACTGTACAAAGAGGGGTATGGGAAAGGAATGACCAAGGAAAGTGATAAGTGAATATGTAATAGAGTATTACATTATTGATTAGGACCAGCAGATCTGTTGTTGCCATGGCCAGCATGTAAACAGTGACACATTTAGAAAGGCCACATTTTCGCTGTGAAATAATCCAAATTGTGGCCAGATTTGCTGTGAGAGAAACAGAAGTGAATATTATTACTATACCAAATGCTTCCAGTATTTTATCATAATTGTTGAAATATGGTAATGTGAGTCTTTTTTAAATTCCATTAATAATATATGAAAAAATATTTCATCAATTACAACGGAGATCAGATTGTAAGGAATAACAAACATGCAGGATTATTAAGCAACATAATTGAAACACTACCAGGATGAAGTGAACGCAGAGGTCAGAACAAAAGATTCATTGAATCACTGTGGAGGGAGGACGGTTTGCCGAAAGCGTCCATGCCAACTTGCTGAAGACCAAACTGCCCAGATGTACTCCCCTGCCCTATTCTTGATGTAATTATGCATCGACCTTAGCTAACCGAGCAAGCCTGCATGTCCCTGGACACGATGGGGAATTTCGCTTGGCCATTGCTCATGACCTGCTCATCTTTGTCTGTGGGTCGAAAGTGGAGCCGCTGTTGGAAACTCACAAGGACACCGGGAGAACAAACAAACTCCACCTCGAAAATCGCCCAAAGCAGGATTCAAAACCGGTTTCCTGGCACTGTGAGCCACGATAGATAGATAGATAGATAGATAGATGGGGAAATTGATCTACAGAGAGAGCATAGAACATAGAAAAGTACAGCATAGAACAGGTCCTTAAGCCCGCAAAGTTATGTTGAGGTTTAATCCTAATGTAAAATATAATAACTTAACCTAAACACACCTCAACTTACTGCTATCCATGTGCATGTCTGGCCGCCGCTTGAATGTCCCTAATGACTCTGCTTCCACGACCACCGCTGGCAATGTATTGCAAGCATTCACAACTCTCTGCGTAGAGGAGCTACCTCTGACGATTCCTCTATACTTTTCTCGTAATATCTCAAAACTGTGACCCCTCGTACCAGTCAATCTTGCCCTGCGGAAATGACTCTGTCTATCCCTCTCACGATCTTGCATACCTCGACCAGTTCTCCTCTCTTCCTCCTTCTCTCCAGAGGGAAAAGTCCGAGCTTATTCAACCTATCTTCATAAGGCAAGCCCTCCAGTCCAAGAACCATCCTGATGAACCTTCTTTGCACCCTCTCCAAAGCCTCTATATCGTTCCTACAGTAGGGCCATCAGAACTGGATACAATATTGTGATATCACCAGGGATTTGTAGAATTGTAGCAAAAACATCGCGGCTCTTAAACTCAATTCCCCTGTTAATGAAAGGCAAAACATCATAACCACTTGGGTGGAAACTTTTAGGGATCTATGTACTTGCACACGCATATTCCTCTGTTCCTCCACTCTGCCAAGAATTCTGTCTTCAATCCTGCATGCAACATTTCAGTTCGACTTTCTAAAAATGCATCACTTCGCATTTATCCAGAATGAACTTCATCTACCATTTCTCAGCCCAGTTCTGCATCCTGTCTATGTCGCGCTGCAGCCTGCAATAGCACTCGATACGATCAATGGCACATCCAACCGTTGTGTCATCTGCAAATTTACTAACCCACCCCTCATCCTCCTCATCCAAGTTATTTATAAAAACGACAAAGAATTGAGGTCCAAGAACAGAGCCCTGTGGGAACCCACTCATCACTGACCTCCAGGTAGAATACTTTTCAAATACAACCGCTCTCTGCCTTCTGTCAGCCAACCAGTTCTGAATCCAGATTGCCAAATCTCCCTATATCCCTAACTTCCTGGCTTTATGAATGAGCCTACCATGGGGTACCTTATCAAATGCTTTGCTGAAGTCCATATACACCACAGCCACTGCTCGACTTTTGTTGACCTGTCTTGTCACCTCCTCAAAGAACTCAATAAGATTTGTGAGGCATGACCTCCCCCTCACAAAGCCATGTTGAGTGCCTTTAATCACACTATGCTTTGCCAAATAGTTATATATCCTATCATTCAGAACTCTTTCCAAAAATTTGCTGACCACAGCCGTACGACTGACTGGTCTCTAATTGCCAGGGATTTCCCTATTGACCTTCTTGAAAAGTGGAACAACATCTGCCTCCTTCCAATCCTCTATGCGACTCTCGTGGAGGCGAAGATCCTCGCCAGCGACTGAACAACCTCCGGTCTCGCTTCCCGGAGCATCTTACTGTAAATCTGGTCTGGCTCTGGGGACTTATCAATCTTAATGTTTTCCAAAATTTCCAGCACATAAACTTCATCAATTTTAATCTGTCAAGCCTGTATCCCAGCACCTCAAAGTTTTCATTCATAACAAGATCCATTTCATTAATGAAAACCGAAGCCAAGAACTCATTTAGGTCTTCCCCATCGGCTCAGACTCCATGCACAAGTTCCCTGTGCTATCACTTACCGGCCCTACGTACGTCCTGATCATTCCCTTATTCCTAACGTATGAGTAAAATGCATTTGTGTTCTCCCTAATCCTTCTTGCCAAGCCTTTTTCGTGCCTCCTCCTGGCTCTCCTCAGTCCATCTCTGAGCTCCTTTCTAGCAAGCCTGTACTCTTCTAAAGCTGTGCTAAATGCTTGCTTCCTCCACCTTACGTAAGCTGCTTCTTCATTCTGAAGAGATACTCCTCTGTTCTCGTCATCCTTACCCATTCCTACTTGTCTTAGAGGAATAAATGCTTGCAACACCTATTGATTACATTGTCTCCACATGTCTGTTGTGCCCTTTCTGTGGAACAATTGCTCCCAGTTTGTAATTCCCAACTCCTGTCTCACAGCGTCATAATTTCCTTTTCCCCAATTAAATATCTTCCCTTGGTAACTGCTCCTTTCCCACTCTAAGGCTACGGTAAATGTGAGCCAGTTGTGATCACTGTCACCAAAGTGTTCTCCCACCGTGAGATCTCACACCTGTCCTGGGTCATTGCCGAGCACCAAATCCAAAATGGCCTCTCCTCTCGTCGGTCTGTCCACATACTGAGTAAGAACATAGAACATAGAACATAGAACATAGAACATGAGATCTCACACCTGTCCTGGGTCATTGCCGAGCACCAAATCCAAAATGGCCTCTCCTCTCGTCGGTCTGTCCACATACTGAGTAAGGAAACCATCCTGAACACACCTGACAAATACGGCCCCCAATCCATCTGCAATTCGGAGGTTCCAATCGATTTTGGGAAAGTGGAAATCGCCCATAACAATAACCGTGCTACATCTGCATTTTTCCAAAATCTGCCCGCCTATGAGTTCTTCAAGTTCTCTACTGCAATTAGGTGGTCTGTAGAAAACTCCCAATGCGGTGGCTGTTCCCTTTCTGTTCCTAACTTCCACCCATACTGACTCAGTAGACAAACTTTCCTCAACAACCTACGTTTCTGCAGCTGTGATGCTCTCTCTGATTAGCAATGCTGCACCCTCTCTTTTTTTCCACCCTCCCTACTTTTGGAAAAGTTCTAAATCCTGGAACATCAAGCAACCATTCCTGCCCCTGTTAAACCCATGTCTCAGTTATGGTCACAAAATCGTAGCCACAAGTACAGATCCATGTACTGTGTACATCACTCTTATTTCAGACACTCCTTGCATTAAAGCAGACCCACTTTAACCGGTTCCTTTGTTTCATCGCGTGAGAAACAGTCCCGATAGATTTAATACATCATGTTACTGCCCCATCTGCAACTGTCCCCTCTCAGATATGTGGCTCTGATCCCAACAACCCGCCAAACTAGTTTAAACCCTCCTGGATCACACGAGCAAATCTCGCACTCAGGACATTTGTGCTCCTCCAGTTCAGGTGCGACCCGTCCTTCTTGTAAAGGTCCCACCTTCCCCAGAAGGTATCGCAATAGTTTCTGAAGCCCTTCCTCTTGCACGAGCTTCAAAGACACATGTTAAGCTACATTTGCTGACTGTTCTTCACCTCACTATCTCGGGCACCGGTAGCAAATCTGAGATCACAACTCTACTTGTCCTGCTCTTCAGCTGCCAACCTAACTCTCTGTAGTCACTTTTCACATCCTCAACCTCTTTCCTGGCTATATCAATCATGCCAATGTGTATCACGATTTCTGGCTGTTCACCCTCCCCCTTAAGAATCTTGTTAACACAATCAGCGACATCCTAGACCCTGGCATTGCGGAGGCAACATACCTTCCGGGAGTCCCGTTTCTGACCACAACATTTCCTGTCAATCCGCCTAACTATGGAGTCCATTATCAATAGCGCTTTTCTATTCTCCCATCTTCCCTTATGAGCCACAGTGCCAGGCTCAGTGCCAGAGACCTGACAACTATGGTTTTCCCCTGGTAGGCTATCCCAACCAGCAGTATCCAAAATGGTATACTTATTGGAGAGGGGAAAGACACAGGGGATCCCTGCTCTGACCAGTGGTTCAACTACTTCTCAAAATCATTTGCTATGAAACGTTGACATGGAACAAATTGGTCGCTTGACTCAAAATGCGAATAACCAAGCAAATAGATGAAAGCGGTACAAAGGAGTACAATACTGGTGACCCTGATGCTGGACCGGGAAACACTGCCTGCTCCAGTGGGTGTAAAATATTTTGGAAATAGTTAATTAGGAAAAACAGTTTTAAAAATAAATTGACTCACCGGGAAGAGCAACCAGTGCAAGTAATGGGTAGTAAATCTCTTTTACCAGCAGAATTGCAGGCTTACTCATTTTGTGTGACAGTGAAGGACTTCGGTATTGCTGAAATACTCAGATTAGCCACATCCAAGGCATGGAAGTGAATCTATATTTATGCATGCATTAAACCTTTGGGGAATCAAACAATTGCATTACTCACGTTAATCACAGTCATTTAACAAATATAGTCAGGTAAGTTGTTGTTTGGCTGGAGCAATAGATGAAAAAAAACAAGACGTTCAAAGTGGAATATCAAGTAAATAGCGACCAAAGTAGCAATGGGAAGTATTTCTTGATAACAATTGGCCTTTCAGTATCTGTGGTTAACCTCTACGATCAAAAATCCTTCTGAAAGTTTATTAAACACCCATATTCTACTTCTGGTAACAGCCCTCTGACATATGTACGCTCTTGATTTCTTTCATCTTTAGAATCTCCCACTTTGGTCAATGAACATTTCTGGTCGTCCTTTATCGGGTCTCCGAAGCTTTTCGTATCTCTGCATTCACTTGGGCAAGTTGGTGTCTGTGTGTCTTGAATGCTGAGTTTCAGGCAGCTATATCATTTGCCCCCGTGCAACAGGATCAATTTGTCTACCTTCGTGGATACTTCTGTCTGATGTATTTTGGCCAATGACAATCGACAAATGATTGAATCCTTCAGCTACAGAGTGACTCCCCACCTCTATTGTTTGCTGAGTGTCTGAAAGCTTTCTATCCATCTTAATGTGAAAATGAGTGCTCTCAGATACAATGCTGACTTTGTAATTATGCATACTGCCACTGGTGAAGCTGCTGTTGTCTGGCCTACTGACTTCAATATTACAGAATCTGAGCGCCAGCTATGGACATGTCCTCCTATCTCTCCATGGATAACGACTAACATCAATGGAACGTCATGCCATTGTGTCCCCAGTTATCACGAGCCTCATTTCGTCCGGTGATTCCCCTGTACTGCATCTCAACCATTATCAGCCCGCTCTTATCTCCGTCCCATAATCCACAAATAGGCCTACCTCAGGTATATCTGTTGTTTCTGACCGTTCTTGCCCGATAGAACTCAATTCGTTCTTCATCGACGTGACATTTGTCCCCCTTTTCAGACCCTTCCCACACACATTCGTCAGTTCTCTGTCATTTTAAATCAGTTTATCCAATTCCCAGTATCTGTGTGCGTGTGTGTATGTGTGTGTGTGTGTTTTGGGGGTGGGGGGGGGTGTACAGCCGCTTTCTACTTGTCAGGCCCGCGCAATTCCTTTCACGCGCATCCCCTAACAGAGTGGTGTCAGGGTCGTTCACTTCTTTCTGCAAAATGTCTCAACTGTCCCAGTCCATTGTCACTCTCCGACTTCTGGTCGAGAATGTCTTTTCGCTGAAAGACATCTCTTCTAATACTGCTCATTTTATTTAGGACAAACGTGAGCTCTACCCTGCTCACGGTCAACAAATCTATCTCTGAATTCTTATTTTTTACCTACGCTATCTTTGTTTCCATTTCTGGGTATAGGTTGGCCACCAACATACTCGACAAACCCACTGACCCCCACAGTTACCTTAACACAAAATTCTCACATCCTATTTCCTGGAAGGACTCCATTCCATTCTACCAGTTCCTCTGCCTCTGCCTCATCTGTTCTGATTATGCAAACTTCGATAAAGGGACTTCTGAAATGTACACTTCGTTCCTCAATCGAGGATTACCCAGTATCGTATTTCTCAGGGTCCTCAATGGCATGTGATCCATCTCCCACACTTCATACCGTACGCTCTTTCTTCACACCCACAACAGAGATAAAGTTACCTGCATGTTCAACTAAAATCCCACCAGCATCCACATGCATGGCATCATTATGCTCCATGTCCGTCACCTCCGACGGGATGCCACAACTAGGTACAGATTCCCTTCCCCTCCTTTCCCACATATCCACAAAGACCATTGCCTATTGGTCATCTTTGTCGATTTCTTCTTTACTCCCTCCACTTACCTGCCACATCGCAGCAGCTTCCTATGCAATTGGAGGAAGTGTAACTGTTTACTTCCTGCCTCCTCGCCATCCAAGTTCGCAGAGACAACGTCTTGATGAAGGAACGCTTCACCTGCACCAGTCTCCTGTACATTCGGGAGACAAAGAGCAGACTGGGTGATGACTTTGAGAAATTTCATATGCTGTCCAACAATAATGACTCTGAGATTCTAGCTGCTTGCCAATTCAAAACCACCACCGTGCTCTCTGCCGGATATCTCTGCAAAGCCTTTACAGCACTGTTCCAGCAAAGTTCAGGACACGCTGAAAGAGCAGGGCCTCGTTTTAGCTTTGGGAATCCTTCAGAGATCTGCACATAATATCAAGTTCAATACGTTTACGGTTTTCCATAATTCCCGCACACCTGGCCTTGTCACCACATAGACTGCTCCAACACATTACACATTGGAAGCAACTAATAGTTGCCATTTGCAGTTATTCACTCCCACTGACTGACTTATATCCTCTCATTTGTCCATCCAAATATTTATTTCTAATTTTCTTTCTCTCCATTTGAAGTTTACTCTCTCCCTCTACCTCCTCTCCCCCATATTCTGTTTCAAAAACATTCATTTTCGAGCTATCATCAGTTCCGAAGACGGGTCACTGAAACCAAGATTTTAACTCTGATTTGTCTTCACTGGTGCCTCCAGACCTGGTGTCGCTTTCCACGAATTCTTGTTTTTGTTTGAGAATTCCAGTACCCATAATTATTTAGTCTTGCTGCCTTCTGTACCAGCATCTGAACTTCTAACGGGCATCAATCAGTCTCAGCATCGCTCCTACTCAGGTATGGTTCATATATTGTCATTGTTAGAATATACAAAATAAAACATAAAACTGCGGCGCAGAAAAGGGTCTTTCGCCCATGATGTAGTATCGAACATGAAACCAAATTGAACTAATCACCTCTCCCTGCCCTTTGTGTACACACATCAATTTCATGCATATTCATGTGCTTATCTAAAAGTCTCTTAAATGTCCCCCTCTTATCCACCTCCACCATCACTCTTGATAGGGAGTTCCACACGCCTGCCACTCTCTGTCCAAACCTTGCCCCTCTTATCTCTGTCGAACTTTTCCTCTCTCGCATGAAATGCACACCCTCGAGTTTCAGACATTACAACTTCGAACAAATGTATTGAAAGTGAACCCTATCTATGTATCTGATCATTTTAATAGATTTCTATAAAGATGCCCGTCAGCATCCGCCGCTCCGGAGAAAATAACGCAGCTTTTTGTTTAAACTCTAGTCTGTCTTTTAATTGAATACCCTCAAATTCAGGCAGTATTCTGGTAACCACTTCTGCGCACACTCCAAAGCTCCCACATTCTTCCTGTAATGTTGTGACCAGAACTAATCACAATGTTCGAAGTATTACAGAACCGGAGTGTTCTAAAGGTGCAAGATAACATTATGATTCTTTTACTCAGTTCAAGCACCAATAAAAGCAAGCGTGAAATATGCTTTCTTTACCACTCTATCTAAGTGAGTGACGACTTTTAGGAAAATGTGGACCTGAACCCCAACATCCCTCTGGATATCAATTTTTGTTCAGCATCCAACCATTTCCCGTACACTTTTCCTCAAATTTGATCTCTCAAAGTGCAACACCCCACAGTTAGACGGATTAGCCTCCATCTGCCATTTCTCCACCCATACCTGGAACTCATAAACATCCCGCTGTATCCTTCCACAACGTTCCACACTACCCTCAATTCCACCAAACTTCGTATCGTCTGTGAACTTACTAACACATCAATTTACATTTTCCTCCAAGTAATTTATGTATCACAAACAGCAAAGGCCGTAGTAGGGGCGTCTGCAGAACACCACGAGTCATAGACCTTCAGTCTGAAAAAAGCCCTTCCACTTCTACCCTCTGCCCTCTCTGGGCAAGCCAATTCTGAATCCACGAGGCAGATTCATCGTGAATCCCATGCATCTCATTCTTCTGGATGACCCTATCACGAAGGACATTGTTTTTCGAAATCAATGTAGACACCATCCAGTGAACTATCCTCATTGATCACGTTCATCACTTCCTTGAAACTGTGAAACAATTTAGTGAGGCATGACCTACACCAGACAAGGCCGGGCTTACTGTTTCTAATTATGTGATGCTATTCTAACTACATGCAAATCATATTCCTAAGAATTCTCTCCAATAGCTTCCCAACCACTAATGTGAGACTCATAAGTCTAAAGTTACTAGATTATCGCTATTGCCCTTCGTGAATAGCGGAAAAACTTTACCTACTCACGAGTTATCCAGGTGTCTTCCAATAGCGAATGTGGATACAAAGATCTTGGCAAAGTCCACAACAATCTCTGCTCTGCCTTTCTCAATAACATTGGTTAGATACTATCAGACCCTGGTGACTTATCCACCTTAATGTTCTTCATAAGACACAATACCACTTCTTTCGAGCATATTATCATGCTCCAAACAACTCTCAGCATTCTCCATATTCATCTCCTCGGTGTATGCAAATTACTCATTTTGGGTCTTATCCATATCCTTTACTTCCAAGATCAAATTATCTCGTTTACCCTTTAGTGATCCTTGCAATCACCCTCGCGATTCTCTTGTTGTCCAAGTTTATGCATTAAAAAACAAAGTGGGGTTGCAAATGTATTTTGATTATTCCTTTTAGCGACAATATACAACCAAAAAAAAATCGCCATTGCCCCGATTTAATAAACCAGAGTTTATCCATTGTGTAACTTCAATTTCCTGAACTTTGGAACCGCAAGTACCTTTTGGGTAATTGGCGATGTGTGATAAATGCTGGCCCAGACAGTGACAACCTCAACCCATGAATGAAGAACAATACATTTTATATTCTCCTACAACTAACTCCAGGTAGATGAAGATGACTTGAACTCTATCTTCAACATATCAATTATGCCTTTAGACAATCGCATTCTCGCAACACATTCTACCTATCCACATGCGGTTTTCTGGTTTACTGGTCATCGTTCATACAATTCTGATTTGTTTCATTTATATCTCTGTCCACCAGGCATGTTCTCAACATCCAAGCCACAAAGACTACTGATCTCCTAAACATGTGTGACAAACACACTGCTCATTTCCCTTTGTTAGGAAGAAAATTCATAACAACCATGACGTTAAAGTCGTGCCGTGCTGATCCTTGACGTAACTGGACTTGGGTCAACAATTCACGCTTCCAGCATTCCCTGCTTCCTGTTAAAACTTCATTTTGCATGTGCTTTCATTATTGTAAGCGCTTCACGGCAACTGAATGACGTTTATCACATGCACTGATGTTTTTTTTATTTGGACAGAAAACATAATCTAATAGTCTCACAGATGTTTTCACATTTCTTTTCACAGAAAAACATCATTCGTACATCTAATTCAAACTGTAGTTCTAGAGTTGTCATTAATTGGCACAGTCTCTGGTCAGTGCCTTATTTCAATATTTTGAAGCAATATGGTAACTCATACAGTAATGTAGGGGCGCTGTTGTTGGACTTGTGTGAACAAATGTAAAAATCACACAACACCAGTTTATAGTCCAAGTGGTTTACTTCGAAGTGGCACCTTTCTGAGCGCTGCTCCTCCATCAGACAATTGTAGATCAGGATCATAAGGCAAAGAATCGATAGCAAAAGATCACTGTGTTATGCCTGCAACTGCTACGATCTATTGAACTAACCTCAGTTGCTATTAAGTCTGTCATCTTTTAGAATGGTTTGCAAGTTTCGGTTCATTAATATGGAAATCCTAGAACTTCTTTCATCTCACTTTCTCGAGGTAACTTACGCTTTTACAAAAGAACAGTTGACAAGTGTGAGGTCTGACTCTGCATTCCAATATTGAGTCAGACTGGTCCTATTCAAAAGTAGAAATTTATAAAAAGTTACATGGATTGATTGCTTGCATTGACTGCCAGCACATTGTATGCACTAGCGAATTTTTGGAAGATTTGTAGCTCAGTTTGAAGTTTTGGATGCTGAGCTTGCTGAGCTGAAAGGTTCATTTCCACATGTTTCATTACCTTCCTCGGTAACATCTTCAGTGTACTTTATGCAAAGTATTGCTGAAACTTCCTGTTTTATATTGATATGTTTGGGTTTCTTTGGGTTGGTGGTGTCATTTCCTTTGGTGATGTTATTTCCTTTGGTGATGTCACTGCCTGTGCCTTTTCTCGGGGTGGTAGATGGGGTCTAACTCGATGTGTTTGTTGAGAGAGTTCTGGTTGGAATGCCATTCTTCTAGGAATTCTCGTGCATGTCTTTGTTTGGCTTGTCCTAGGATGGATGTATTGTCCCAGTCGAAGTGGTGTCCCTCCTCATCCATATGTGAGGATACTAGTGAGAGAGGGTCACGTATTTTTGTGGCTAGTTGGTGTTCATGTATCCTGGTGGCCGGTGTTCTGCGTGTTTGTCCAATGTATTGTTTGTTACAGTCCTTGCACGGTATTTTGTTACTGACGTTAGTTTTGCTCAGTGTCTGTATAGGGTATTTTTACTTCATTAGCTGCTGTTACTGCCAACAATATCTAAAACCGGATCCTTGTTATTTTGCGGAACGGTCACAGAGCATCCTTGCACTGTCTACCAGTTCCCTTTCCATCTGCTGACTGGACTCCATCTATGTTATACTTGTACCTAAGGTGGGACTACCTCCCTGTGTCTCCTCTCAATCACACCCTCAGCCTCCCAAATGATCCGATGTTCATTGAACTCCAACTCCAGTGCCCTAATGCTGTTTTCAAGGAGCTGGAGTTGGGTGCGCTTACCGCAGGTCAAGCCAGCAAGGACACTCGTTGTGTTCCTCACGTCACACATTCTGCAGCCAGAACATTCAACTGCCCGAACCTCCATTCCCACGATTGCAAATTCCTCCAGAAGCCGAAACTGAGGA
Source organism: Chiloscyllium plagiosum (assembly GCF_004010195.1). NCBI lineage: Eukaryota > Metazoa > Chordata > Chondrichthyes > Orectolobiformes > Hemiscylliidae > Chiloscyllium > Chiloscyllium plagiosum. The sequence continues at coordinate 465,852 of NC_057758.1, forward strand.
CTGCAGATACTGGAGATTAGAGTTGGGCGTGTGGTGTTCGAATCGCATAGCAGTTCGGGCAGCGTCGGAGAAGCAGGAGAATTGATACTCCCGGCACTAAATTCCCCAACATTGCTCATGATAACCATCACACACAAACAGTAGGAATTCCTCTTCTTGATTTTTGCAATTTCAGTTTAAAGTCATTTTGAATGATAACCTCTTCCAGTTTTTTTTTTTTTTGCTTACTCTGATAAACACATACTATTTTCGAATCTTTGGATCGCTGAGCTTTAACGAAACAGATTCAATGCGATCAGAATCAAAATTCGTCATTTTTATAACATTAATGCCTTTATTAATTAAAAATGCGACGAATCTGGCATGTAAAATCAAACCGCAGAGGCTTTTTAAATCTTTTCATAGCAGATTAACCCGTGCCAACTTTTCATCCTGTGAACAGGTCTGAACATGTAACTCTTCATTATGTCATTAAGCTTTCTTACCCTTGCCCTCATCCTCGATTTCCCGTCCTCTGATTTCTTGCAGAGGTTTCCATCGCTCTACTAGTTTTAGTTCAAGCTTCTATGAGCGCTCTTTCTAATGACCCCTTTGGGTCATCAGGTCAAAATCTGCCCGGCCCTGTGAAGGGAAAGAAACATTGCATTGCGTCCACTTGATCCTTGTTGTAAAAAGCCTACATTGACATGACTCACTAACCATACTGACAAACTCATGTCCTTTCTGGAAATTCATTTGAAGTGAATACATCTTTGACTGATAGTTCAGTTTATTTATTTGATCGATTTATTAGTAAATGGATAAATGAGAGTCGTCTTCAACTGCTTTCTGAACGTAGTCTGCGCAATTAATGTTTGTGCAGTAACTTAGAAGCTTTCGCATGAAGCCCAGTTCCAACATGTCAACAAAAAAACCAAAATCCAAAAGTATATATACCTCTCCAAATACACAAAAACCGATGATCATTGACCATAAGAGAATGAAATTGGTTGAGGTAACAAATAATAAACTAATGTATTTCCTTCAAATCGGCATCTCTTGATCTATTCAATTTTCTCCATTTCTGGGAGTTCAATGCCTCCTGCAGGCTCTACTGCTGATCAACGGAAGGTGAAAACAATTGGCATCAAACTGCTTGAAGGCGAAGGTGACAGTAAACCAGACAGGGCAGTCAGTGGTTGCGTAAAACATTTCAGCGTGGATATTGCACACAGCAATGGAGAACAGGAAGTAAACCTGTTTCTGATAAACAATCGGAATGTACCTCAATATCACATCGAGAATAATGAACAATAGATCAGCCACTACCATATCCAACAGGTAAAAACTGACATGTGGAGACAACCTACAATACTTAAATATTAGGCCGAAGATCCTTACTACATTAACTGCGACAAATGCAAAAAAAATGCATCAACTAGAAGCAAATTTCCAGTGGATTGAGGATCTAGTAAGATTTTAAAAAGTCTCACTGTTTGCAGTGCGTTCGTCAGAGTTTTGAACTTCACAGAACAATTGAGAATATCTGAGTTATTAGAAATGTTGTGAAACAAAATAAAAAAAGGCTCAGTTTTCTACCCAACGGACAGATGCCCATTAATGAGAAGATAAGTTTTAGAACATTCACACCTACCTGATCACCCAAGAACAAGCACAAGTCAATTTATTACGATTAATAACGCAGAGTGTGAAAGTGTTGCTTTCTTGAAGTATTCTTTACCAGTTTCTTGAAGATAAATGGAGGTTGGAATTTTCTGCCTATTACTTTGCCATTGATGTACATAACGAATAATAGTTTCCAATTATCTCCAGTCTTTTAAAAACTCCAGTACTTCTCATTCCCATGCAGTTTTGGATCCATTTCCGTTTTTTTAAGCACACGTTTGTTTCTTTCAAAACGAACTTCGAAGCAGTGTTTTCTTCTGATTGGAACGGGGTTTCATCTCTCCGGCACTTTATTTTTTGTTTAATTTAATCAGTGCAGCCAATCAAACAAAATATTGGAAATGCAATGTTCCAGATAATCTTCCAAGCAACATCCCGAATCAGGAAATGACCAGTCCATAATTATGAAATTTGTGAACAGAAGCAATGTCGCTTTCAATAAAATTAAAACTCTGAAAGGTATCTATCAGAGGTGGATTAGACAAAAAATCAACACTGCAAACGTGCTGCATCAAAGAATGAAATCAATGCCTGATCTGATTGTCTCCCGATCTTCATATTTTCACTCACTCCTCGATGTCATAAATCCTTTTGTGACTGTCTCAAAACATATCGAATGACTCTGCCCTCGTGGCTTTTGGGAAGATGTTTAACACATTGACAGTTCTCAAACCAAAGAAGGAAAAATCTCGATATCAATTTTGAGATGCTGCATACAGCCTAAAGGAAAGTGGGCTCTCTTTCTGACTGTGTAAATATTGAGCAAAACAACATAAATAATAGAAGCGTTGTGTCGAGATAGGAGTGGAAATAATCGTGGCCTGGTCACAAGCGACTAGAATATACATTATTCACAAATCAAAGCCTTTTTTTCTGTTTCCAGTTATCCCGGGTCTTATAAAATTTTCAGAACTTATAAAACTTCTAAAATATTCCTAGCAAAATACATAAAACGATAGTTATTTTATTTTCCCTATTCCCAATATTCAAGTCCGGGGATTCAGTCCAGACAGACATCACCCCTGCTTGAGCACCACAATGAAATGTCTTTGAGTTTAATGTGAGGGCATTCTCCGTGCGTGTTACATCTTCATTAAATTTACACAGTCACATCTGCTTTATTCTACATTACTGTAAATTGATGTCTGTGTGAGAGAAAGAGACAGAACAACTGAGTCAGATCGAGAAGCAACTCGCCTCTGAAAGTCGATGCGGGTTATTCCAGTGTTCTTGGATAAACTGCAGTGCACTTGGCAAAGACGATCATCTTACTTCTTTTCAGAGCTTGCCTTTTTGAACATCTCAGATCTCTGTGTTGGTCATTTAGCAATTACAATTACAATGTGCCTAAACTCTCCATTACTAGCCCAAAGTTGTATCATTTAACCCCCTTCCTCACAGGATGTGTCCATTTTCTCGCAAAGCAACCTCAAGGCAATCGCCCAAACGTGTTCACTAACTTTTGAATATGAGAGTTGACTAATTTCCCCACCCCAGTTAAATGTTGGTCAACAGAGCCTACGCTTCTTAACTCCAACATTTCATTTATTTTCCTGAATTCACCAGTATTACCTCTGAAGCATGTGCACCTCACAATTGCTTTCTCCATAGAATTAAAAAAAAGTCCTTCAGCGTAGAAAACTGCTATTCTTACCTGGTCTGGCCGACATGTGACTCCAGACCGCAGCAATGTGTTTGACTCTTAAGTGCTCTCTGTGCAATTAGGAATGGGCAATAGGTGCTGCCTTGCCAGCGACGCCTCACGCCGTGAATGAATTATAAAAGATGTCCAACAATACAATTCATACCTGTTTTCTGCGTCTTAGCATTCAAAAAGGCAATATCCACATTTATGAGAATTAAAACGAGGTGTACTTTCAGTATGGAAATTAATGCATAACTGGATTGAAATAATGAGAAGGAATGTTTGAAATGAAAAGAGAAATGGGCATCATTTATAGTCTCACTATTGCACAAGTAAATGTAAATGTAAAGATAAAGGCCAGCAGAGTTCCAACGTGTCTAAGTATCTTGAAATAGTTGGCATTTGAGAACGCTGTTAAGAGACAATCAAGCCATGATGTTGCGTGCATGGTATCACATTCAGGCCATTCCTATTAATCAAGCCAGATTTACTACCCGTACATTTACTAGTGAAGCAGATATGCTTTAACAACTGCTGAAATTTTCTCCACGTTTTTCAGTAAAAGTGGAGTCTGGTTAATAAAGACATATCAGGTGGTTTATTCAGCAGCTGGACTAAGGTGGATGCCTGTTGGTGATGTTCTGGAGTTACTAATTGGTAAGATTTGTCCTGGCCACTACACAACAACAAGCATCAACCCAGCTATATAGAGAGTCTTGAAGAATATATAACAGTCAGGCTGCTTGTTAGGCGTCATTGAGTGATGAGGCTGGATTTGATGAACAAAGAGCGGATTTGGTCATTGAAAGTGAAGGTAATTGTGTCTATCTGCCCGAAATTAACAAAAAAATTGCAGTTCAATGCTGTTTCGAAATTGAATAACAATAAAAATAACTTACTAGGAAAACCAATAATTGCAATGATGGGATAGTAATCCGCTTGAATAAAAATCAATACAGCTTTGACCCACATCAGCAATGATGTCAAATCTAGAGGAAGAAAGTAAATGCACAAGTGTAAACTCCTTTCCATTCTTATAATATTCAACTTCATTGCTGTTAGATACTCATCATTTGTTGGAACATTTCAATTGATTGGTCACAGTAGCTGATCTCTTCTCTCTCTGTGGCTTGCACTCTTTCTAATGTTGGACGTGATGCTCCGCTGTTACTTTGGGATTAAACATTGAAATGAGCTCCTTTTAAAGAGAATAGTGAAACCTGCCCGTGAGACAATTATGATCTATGTAGACTGACAATATACACAATCACTGAACACATTATGTTCAGTTAACTCCAACTGATACTGTACTTTTAGATCACAATAATGTAGAACATTTTCCTTGCCTGCGTGCGATGTATGAGCATAGACAAGGAAAGGCAGTATGGCAGGGCAGAATGATTAATGATAACCACAAAATATTAAAAAAAAAGGCAAGGGTGACACGAAAGAAAATAAACAAAAATCTGAGAAGTTTGGATTTGGCATACACTGCTTGGAATGCTTGGAGCAATGTCCACTTGAAGTATTTAAGAGGGCTTTGTTCATGATGTTGATACAAACAGTTGTCAAGGATATGGGGACAACAAAGTGAATATTGGGAAAGGTAATGATATGCATTGCAGAGTTGGTGCATGCACAATGGGCCAAAATACCTGTCTGCGTGACAAACAGTTTCACGGTCCTATGAACATTCAAGACACTGCAATATGGATGTAATGGCGGATTATAGGACAGTTGCAAAATTTTCTTCTTGATTAATCTTGGATATATGTGCCAGCCGATTTAATACCAATGGTACACCGAGGATAGTATCCGAAATCATAAATGAAGAGAATAATTTGTAACTTTAAAATCATTTATGGGGAACAAGCAGTGCAGATATTATATCGTAAATTCGTTCCTGGGCAAATTATTTCAGCTCTTTAATTCAACATTATGTATGTGTTGTTGCCGAATTAATCTCCACAAACAAAATACTTGTTTGGAAAACGGCAGCCCATTCATTGAAGAATAAGTAAAAGTATGGATATGACATTAAAACTGAATGCAATGACGACTGAAGTGAGACCGCTGTTCTGCAATATTCCCCAAACATTGGTATTTGAACAGTATTCGATTTGATCAAATCAAATAAACTAATGGACATTGGAGTGAAGTGTCGGTTTGGAGATAGAATCATAGAACATAGAACATAGAAAAATACGGCGCAGTACAGGCCCTTTGGCCCTCGATGTTGCGCCAATCCAAGCCCACCTAACCTACACTAGCCCACTATCCTCCATATGCCTATCCAATGCCCGTTTAAATGCCCATAAAGAGGGAGAGGCCACCACAGCGACTGGCAGGGCATTCCATGAACTCACGACTCGATTGGAGATGACATGAAACAAAGGAAAAGAGAACTAAGAAGGGAATAAAACAAGACTGACTTTATTCACATACTTCTTACTGGATTTAAGAGCTGATAGATTTGCAAAAATGAATGTAAGACATTTACTTCGGAAAATACAGAATCGGATGCAAATGTTATAAATGTATGTATCTTCCTCGACAGACACATTGTGTTCCTGACTCTGAATTATTCCTGTTATTTGGATTCTGTCAGTCTCTATTCAGATCAAACAAACCCTGCTTCTGTTTCCAAGTCCTTGAGTGAATCAACTTCAGAATTAAATATAAATTCAATAAGACGTTTGATTTCTCTTCAGCTGTCAACAGTTCATCGCTGTGATATTATTGCAAGTAGAGGTTCGGGGATCCCAAATATTATTATCAAGTGTATCCAAAATATTTTGATCTACAAATCTGCTCATAATCCACAGACTTCCAAAGAATGAACCACATCACCTAGTGTCTAGAATCTATGTCCCCACCGCGATTATCTCTTCCTGTTTCTTATCCGCACTCTCTGTCGATATTCTGCCTTCATTATTGCTTCCAGTTCAAAAACTCTCATAACTTTCCCTCTGTCCAATATCGCGTTCTTGAATTTAAATGAAAAGGCATTGAACATAAATGCAAAGAATTTATGTGAAACTTAATACGTAAAACAATTCGAACTCTCGTGATTTCTTTCCCATTTTTGGTCACCTGACATTAGAGGAAAATGTGAAAGCAGTAAGAGAGGTGGCAGAAACTCTTCACAAGAATGGTCTCATGGATGAGGGACGTTACTCGCATCGAAATGGATGGGAGAACTTGAGAACTGCTGAAAAACATATTGATATAACAAGTGATAGGGAATTTCAAAGTGATGATGATTCTGAATAGCGCAGGAGTGAAAAATCTTCATGTCACGTGCAAATATCTCGCATGCACAGCGGGTGAGTGTGTTGATTTATCTACCTCCTGCATCACGGTTGAGAACCCTTCTGTTAATTACAAAAAAGACCCAGAAAAGCTTGCCAGGCCTAGCAATGACTTAAAGTATGAGTGACAAAGTACTCCCAAGTTCAACTTACTTAAGAAAAATGTCATTTTATCTTTACGTCTAAAAATGAACATTAACCTGCATTCTTTACAAATCTAAGACTCCTTTCTCTTAAATATTTGTTATCTGCGTCCAACTGCATGACAATATGATGCTCCATTAAAAACCCATCTTAGAATTGCATCAAAATAATTTCAAAAACACGCACAGCTGTCGTCTCGGGTGTTCTTCTTCCTTCGGCTATGGATCTCCCTGGTCAACTTCTGTCCTTGTTTTTAGATGTTTCATGTAATACAGGTACCTTTGACAGATGGTGTTTTGAATGACAGGCTGTCCAGATGGCAGTTTACTCCCTGTCGAGCTTTCGAAACGCCTGCTTTTTTATTGCCCTAACATCAGATCATGTCATTGCTTCGAAGTTGGCAAAAACAGCAAATTCAATATCGATTGTGTTTTAGTATCTCTAGGCATAATTTGAACTGATGTGTTAAATGCGAGTTATGTTCAAAATAGCAAGCAAATCTCAAGGCATCTGTTTTACACTAATGCGTTAAATATTTTCAGAATTCCAGTACACCCTGCGACTACCTGCTAGTTGTGTCACTGTTGTTTTTCAGCTCTCAGTGCAAAGCAACATTCACACTCTCTTTAAGGTTCAGTACACGCCTTCAACTTCAAAACAATCAAGAAACCCTCTGATGTACCAATCAAATTCGGCCCGTCAATGTTTGTGGCACGAAGGGAGTTCCAGTCAATATTGTGAAAGCTAAAATCACCCAGGACAGCACTCTGTTCTTTTCACATCTCTCAATGATCCAATGTACATCTGTTCCTCTACCACCTGCTGGCAATTCAGAAGGCAGGAGTCCATCCCCATCCTAGAAATTGTACACTCCATGTCTCTTTTCTCTACTCATGTGATCTTACTGAAGGAGACCTGTTAGAGATCCTCTCTTACTTACCACAGTCTATGTCTCCTTTATCGATTATGCCATACATTCACCACTTTTACTTCGCTCTCTGTCATGTCTGAACCAAAATTGAAATGTTCAGCTGCCGGTATTGCCCTTCTGTCAACTATGTTTCAGTAATGGCTATCACATCATCGTCCAATATATTAAGCCATGGTCTCAGCACATCTGTCTTAACTGTTACATTCGTTAGTTTGAAATTATTAAGCTCCAGATCGCCAGTAGAGCCTTGTGCAACAAACTATTCTGACCGTGTTTCCAATAGGATGCAGTTTACTCAGAACACCTTCTCTTCAATGAAGAATGGGTCAATAAAGCTTGCTTTATCCCCATCTCAGAAATGAATTAAAATAAGAGATGCGTTCTTACAATAGGCCAGAGGGCTGCATCACTCACACTGCTCGCATTTTAATGCAAGCTTACGAACATTGGGAAGAGTACCTGAATGGGATTTCTTTGAAGAAATATGGACCAAACTTAGTCAAGTTGGAATAGTTTAGTTTTGCTACATATTTGGTGTGAATTGGTGGAACAAATGAGTCAACACCCATGCAGGAAGAATTCTAGAATCGAAACCTCGATGAAAGATATGTTGGCATTTGAGGGAATCCAGATGAAGTTTCTTATTAGGCTGATATCTGGTATGGAGGGACCATCTCAATGAGGAGAGCTTGAGTAGCTTATGCTGGTATTCTTTGGAGTTCAGAAGAATGAGAAATGGCCTTAGTACACAGAAAATAGAACATAGAACATTAAGCACAAACGATTACAACGCAGTACAAGCCTTTCGCCGGCGATGTTGCACCGCCATGTCGCGCTCATCTGAAGCCATTCTTCTTGCAAAATTCCATTTTCATCAATATTTTAATCCAGTGACATTGATATGCCCTTTAAGTTGACGAATCTACTATGGTTCTGCCAGGGCGTTCCACGCCATGACTACTCTCTGAAGAAACCACCTCAGATATCTTTCCTATATCTATTACCTATCAACTTAAAGCTACATCGCCTCAGGCTAACCATCACCATCCGAGGAAAAATGTTCTCACTGTCCACCCGATCTGAACCTCTTATTGTCTTAATTGTCTTACTTAAGTCACCTCTCAACCTTCTCTCCAACAAAACCGCCTCAAGTACCTCAGCGTTTCCTCAAAAAAACTCCCCTCCAAACCATGTAACATCCAAGTAAATCTCCTCCAATATCTCAACCTTTCCAAAGCGTCTGCATCTTTCCTATAATGAGGTGACCAGATCATTATGCACTACCCCAAGTGCGACCAGACCAGACCCCAAGTGCGACCAGTACAGCCACAAAACTCAATCCCTCTCCCAATAAATGTTAACACACCATCTGCCTTCTTGACAATCCTATCAATTTAAGTGGCAACTTTCAAGGACTGATGCACATGAATACCGAGATCTCTTTGTGCATCTGCATTACGCAGAATCTTACCATTCGTCCAGTAATCTTTATTTCTGTTGCTCCTTCCAAAATTAGTCACCTCACACTTTTGCACATTTAACTCCTTTTACCAATTCTCAGCCAGCTCTGCGGCTTATCTATGTCACTTTGTAACGTGCAATATCCTTTAGCACACACCGTAAATTCACTGACCCATTCTTCTACGCTCTCTTCCAGGTAATTTATAAAAATGACAAATAGCAGTGGCCCCAAAACAGATCCGTGCGGTACATGAACAATAGCTGAACTCCAGTTGAATATTTCCCATCAGCCACCAGTTAGCCAATTTCTGATCCAACAGCTAAACAACCCTCAAACCCATCCTTCCATATTTTGTGCAATAACCTATCTTATCAAACTCCTTACTTAAGTAAATATACACCACATCAAACTCTTTGGTCAACTTATTATTGGAACATTAACGGTTCTTAGGCGATGAAATTGGGTAGATTTGAAGAGATAGCTTTCCCTGTAGAGAATGACTCTTGGGCGATGTGGAAAACATGTGAGAATATAAACATAATAGGTCGAAGGACGTCCTCTGTTGCTATGTGCCACGACAATACACTCTTTAAGAAATGACTACAGAATAGTCATTTCTCTCAACAATACAGTGAGTTATATTCACATCAACGCAGGAAAATTGGAGCAGCTGCAGAACGTTCTCCAGGGGGAAAGCGAGTAACCAGAAGCAATTGTGCAGTTTGACTGGTAGACACAGATAGACAGTAGACACAGATAGACAAAAGACACAGGCAGAAATAATGATGAGGTTCCCACGGTGTGATAATGGATTACGAGGAAACATTTTAAAAGCCAGAATCTCGACAATGGTAATCTTCTAATTGCTTCCAGTACCACTTGCTCGTGAGGGTACGAACAACAGTTTATGGCCGATGAATATTTGTCTAAAAAATGGTGCAGCTGACAGGAGTACTGGTTGGATTAAATTGCATCTATTTCAGCGGAACAGAGCTGACAGATAAGGCCAATGAAAGAGAAAGATGCGTTGAATATTTGATTAAAGTGAGTATCGCATCAGTAATCAGAGATGAAGTGGTTGAAAAGACCATCTACTGAGGCTTTGTGCGTGGAGCTGCTAAATACGAGAGGGATTGCGACATTTTTGGAGTTGCACAATGAGTCTGCAATAGTTAACGGGGATTAGAGGAGCAAGTATTCAGGGAGATTGGAGAGACGTCCAGGAGCAATAAATTTGTCTTGAGGAGAATTTTACTTTTTAATCTCGACTCAGAATGCCAGAGCGTTCGAGGCTTAAATAGGGTGGAATTTCTTAAGTGCATTCAGGAAAGTCTCATCAAGCAGTATATAGAGGGCCCTACTTGGAAAAGGCTAAAACTGCTTTGATCATAAAAAAGAAGGTGGCTTGGCTTACCTAGCGGCAGCTGGCAGAAAGGGAATCCCCAGTGGTATACAAGGAATACAGACGTTCATTGAAGAAGGACACCAGGAGGGCGAATAACGGTCACGAGGTAACTTTCGCTGTGAAGATTATGGTGAATCTGAAGAGCTACTTTAAGTATATTAAGGGGAAAGGGATAACTAGTGAGAGAATAGTACACTCTAGGAGCAAAGTGGATGGTCACACGTGGAATCTAAGGATTGGCGAAGTCCTTAATGAATATTTATCCTTTATGGTTACTGTTCAGAAAGGCCTGACGACTTGGGAACTTGGAGAAATTAATGCTGATATCTTGCACACATCCATATTCCCAGTAGAGGAGGTGCTGAACGTATTAGAATGTATGAAGTTGTGTAAATTTCCTACTCCTAATCAGATAAATGCGAAAACACTGCAAGAGGATGGAGATGATAAGGTGGTGAAACGTGATGATATTTTTGCTTCGTTAGTGACTGATGAGGTCCATAAAAACTGTATGATCGTGAATGTCGTGAATGTTATGCCCTCATTCAAAAAACGTTGGGGAAACAACCCTGGGAACACTTGACCAATATGCCAGACATTTGTGATAGGCAAGATACTTGAGATGATTCTGAGGGGAAATTCTACATGCATTTGGAACGACACTGTTTGATGACAAGTAGTCAGTATGACTTTATGCGTCGAGATCATGCCTCACAAATTATGTAGATTTCGTTGAGAAAGTAACCAGAAAGGTTGAAGAGGGCAGGGCAGTAGTCATATTCTATATGGATTTCTATATGGTAATGCTCGGTATGATAGGCTGCACTGGACACATGGATGGTATGGAATCCAGGGGTAGCTGTCCAGGGGTAGCTGTCAAATTGGATACACATTTGGTTTGATAGCAGGAAATTGAGGGTAATACTGGCTCCTCAGGGGTCGGTGCTGTGCCTATTGCCGTTTGTAATCTGTATCAGTGATTTGGATGAGAATGTACAAGGCATGGCTAGTAAACTAGCCGATGACAAGAAAAGTGGAGGTAAATTGGACAGTGAGGAAGATTATGAGAAGTTGCAGCAGGACGTTGATCATCTGGGAAAATTGGACGATAGATAGCAAATGATATTTAATGTAGTTAAGTGTGATGTTATTCATTTTGCAAAGTCAATTCAAGATAGGAGCTAATGGTAAATGGCAGGGCCATAACGAGTGACACGGAGCAGAGGGAACTTGGAATACAGCTGCACGGTTTTCGAAAAGTTGAGTCACAAGTAGACAGGGACGTTATGCAGGCTTTTAGCACACTGGCCTTCATCAGTCAGATCATTGAACATCGACATTGGGAAGACGTATTGGAGTTGCACCGGACTTGGTGACGCTACACTTGGATGATTGTGTTCAGTTTTGGTCAACTTGCTACACGAAGCATGTTAGTAAACTGGAAAGATTGCAGAAGAAATTGACAAGAAAGTTGCCAGAATCTGATTTCAAAGGGCGAGGTGAGAGAAGCTAAGACATTTATCTTTCGAGCGTGGGAGACTTATAGAAGTGTATACGATCATGAGAGGCATTGTCAGGGTAAAGAAAATCATTATTTTTTCCCCAAAGTTGGAGAATCGAGGACTAGAAAGCATCAGTTTATATTAAGAACGGAATGAATATAAGGGAACATGATAGACATTTTTTTTTACACAGAGCATGATACGCATATGGAATTAGTTGCCAATGGAATTGGTCGAGGCAGGTGCAATAACAACATTTAAAAGGTATTTCGACAAATGCATGGATAGGAAAACTTTACAAGGATATATCCAAGTGGAGGAAAATTAGGCTACCATAGATGAATGGGAAAGATTCGGAATGGATTTCACTGCTGAAGCTGTATTAATCTCTGGTGCAGCCGCACTTGCAGTACTGTGTACAGTTTTGGTCATCACGTTGTTGGAACGATGTGTAAACTTTGGAAAGGGGTTAAAGGAGATTTACTAGAATGTTGTCTGGTATGGAGGGAAGTTCTTAAGAGGAAAGACTGAAGGGCTTGAAAATATTTCATCAGAGCGAAGATGGCTGACCGGTGACTTAATTGAGACATACAAGATTATCAGAGGGTTAGTTCTTTTGGCTAGTAACAGCCTTTTTCCTCGGATACTGATGGCTACTATGAATGGACAAAGCTTTAACTTGATGGGTGCTAGATAGAGGACAGATATCAGAGGTAGTTTCTTTACTCCAAGTGTCGTATGGGTTTGGGCCCACAGTGTCCGCAACAGTGGTGGTCTCGCTACATTTAAGGGTATTTAAATGGTCTTTGGATAAGCATATGGACGAGAATGGAATATGGCCGGACAGATGGGCTTCACATTTGTTTCATAGGGTGATGCAAAGTCGAGGGCCGAAAGGCCTGTATAGCGCTGCAATATTCTATATTCTGTGTTCTATGAAGGCATGGTCAAGAGGAGGTTTCCAGATCCGATAGAGTAGGGATACCCAGAAGTGCCTTGCAGACAGCAAGGGATTGCACAGAGGGACGAGTAAACAGCAGGGATATCCGACAGGAGAAATAATGAAGATTACATCTTGCAGGCATACTTTTGTGGAAAGCATTACGAGTTGAGAAGGCTGAATTGACTTATCCTTTCGGCATTCCAACCATCTGCACTTCAGCCCATCCCTTGTGTTCCTCGACAAACTGAATACTATTTTGGCACATGAAATCTGAAGCAGGTGCTGATATAGAGGATCCACAGAATTGGCAGCATCTGCAGATAGAGACGGAGAGAGGGAAGCAGATTTCATGTTTCCAGTCTGTACTGGTCCATGTTCAAGATTTCTTAGAAAGGGAACTCGAAATGTGAACATTGTTTCTCTCGCACCTCGCAAGTTGCCACAGTGGTTTAGTTTCACCGCCTTTCTCCGTGCTCGACTTTCCAATTGGAAGATATCCTTGTCTCCCACCGTCACCCAGATGCCCTTATCTTCAGCAGCATTGATTTAGCCTGTTATCACGAGCGACACGGCCAGCTAAATCAATGCTTTTGGAACTTCTGCTGATCCCCGTCCATTCACTCCTTGAGCAGGAGCACCGGAGCATTTTATGTAAATGAACAGATGACTCCGTAGTTAATCATCACACAGCTACGGCAAGTATAGTCTCCACCAATAACGTGCGAGAGGATCAGATCAGTGATCGTACCCATCATGAATAGGATTGTGCAAAACTTCCATCAAGCTGTTTATACATGTCGTGGCACATGTCAGTGATGATCTTTGGCTGAGTTGGGAATCAAACATCTGAATTCTGGACTTGAATTTCAGTCCCACGTCTCATCAGGAGTCTATGCAACCGAAGAGACTCCTTGAGCATGCAGCCAGCAACCTTATCTTTATGAGCACCATCTCAGACCTCCTTAATGTACTGGCTGCCATTGTCTTTCTCGTTCGTCAGCAGAGGTACTAGTAGAAATCAGGGTAAGTTGTTCGTCGTGTGTGTTTAGAGACAAATTAATATTTTCCAAACAGCAAGGGTACAGAATGCACTAATCATTAAAAGGTCATAACAACTATTTTCGTGCACCCGGCCACAGTCAAAGAAAACTATTTGTGAAACCTGACGTCCCCCTGGTCCTGCATCACATTCAAAATTTATATCATTGCGACTGTATTGTCTCTTTAACGTTTCCGTCAAATGCATTGCCCCACATTTCCCTGCATTTATTTTTATCTGACAGATGTCTGATCATTTGTTTAAGTTGCCAATGTGTGTCAGTGTCATTCTCACAAATGACTTCTCCCCTCATTTAGTGTGGTTTGCAAACTTCGACGTTTGCCTTCAACACCCGTCTGCAAATCATTTGTTTAAATTGTAGGAAGCAAGGGTCACAGCACCAATCTCTGTGGAGTACCACAATTAAATTTTCTCCAATTTGAGGAATATCATCTATACCTACCCCTTTTTTCACTATCTGTCAGTCAACATCGACTCTGTGTGGCCAATAATCCATCGTTTCTAATCATTTCTAATTTGCTAACCAACCTCATCTGGCAACGCACCAAATACTTCAGGAAAGTCTAAATATGCAAAATCCATAACACTACGCTCATTCAATGCCTATGTCACCTCATAAAAGACCTCAATCAAATATGTCAGACCTGACATGCCCTTGACAAAACCATGTTGACTATCTGTGGTGTAAACTGACTTTTTTTTTAAACTTAGATTAGATTAGATTACTTACAGTGTGGAAACAGGCCCTTTGGCCCAACAAGATGTCGATTCACAAGGTGTGCACCCACCCACCCAGGCCTATTCCCCTGTATTTACCCCTGCACCTAACACTATGGGCAATTTAGCATGGTCAATTCACCTAACCTGCACATTTTTGGACTGGGGGAGGAAACCCACTCAGACACGGGGAGAATGTGCACACTCAACACAGTCAGTCGCCTGAGGCAGGAATTGAACCCGGGTCTCTGGCGCTGTGAGGCAGCAGTGCCAACCACTTTTTTCTCTCCGTTTATTTTTAACTTAACCTGCACTATCGCCTCCATTATTTTTTCAACCATTGACATAAAGCTGACGGGCCTGTAATTTATTGGGTTACCTCTTATTTCTTTCTGAAACAACGGTGCCACACTGGCGATCCTCCAACCCCATAGAGGCATTTCTGTGCTCCGAAAGATCTTTAAACTTTCTGGCAGTAGTTAAACATTTTTTTCCCTTTCTTCTCTCAACAATACAGGATGCATCCCACCTGTATCTGTAGGCTCCTGTCCCTGGCATCCTGTCAACCTTTACAGCACCTCTTCTTTATCAATAACTTTTATGTTCAGTTATTAAACGCATGTATTTTCAAATAGACCGTTGTTGCCATCTTCTTACTTGTTCAATGTATTCATTTCTGAACTCTGCCATACTCTTTGCTTCAGTGAGCAGTTTACCCTGCCTGTTCCTCATAGCTATCACGCAATCCTTCACAAATGTATTCTTATTAATATGTTTGATGAATACTTCATTGTTTATTTTAGCACAGACGTGCCATTATTTAACCATGCTTCGTCGGAGCCATCCTTATTCAACCCTCAGTCTCTCTCTTGCATTTGAGATACTCTTTGAGATTTCTGCTGATCCTACTATTTTTTAGATTAGATTACTTACAGTGTGGAAACAGGCCCTTCGGCCCAACAAGTCCACACCGCCCCGCCAAAGCGCAACCCACCCATACCCCTACATTTACCCCTTACCTAACACTACGGGCAATTTAGCATGGCCAATTCACCTGACCTGCACATCTTTGGACTGTGGGAGGAAACCGGAGCAACCGGAGGAAACCCACGCAGACACGGGGAGAACGTGCAAACTCCACACAGTCAGTCGCCTGAGTCGGGAATTGAACCGGAGTCTCTGGCGCTGTGAGGCCCAATCTGCTTTGAATCAATTACTTCATTTGTTCCCGTTATTTTAACATAGAAATCTTTAGTCATCCAGGACGCTCTAGCTGTGGATAAGCTGAATATATTTCTCATCAGTCGGTACACACTTTGCACCTTGTGAATCTACCTTTTGAAGTTTGTCTATTTTCAGTCGCTGTTTTATACATCAAAATGCATGTCCAATTAATGTCCTCCAGTTCAACTGCATAACCTCAAAATACCAAGACCTTTCCAATTTGGGAGATTAGTCATTGACAGCTTTGTTTTTTCCTTTTCCAAAGTGAGATCTCACTGCATTATATTACGATCGCTATTTTTCCAAATATTCTCCTTTTGAAGTGAAGTAGATCAACTGTCTCCAGTTGATCTACTTCACTTTCTCGGACTAGAACCAGTACCTCACCCTCCTTGATCGGACGAAACATGTACTGCTCCAAACGCTTCACCAACACACATTTCAGGAATGCCTCTCCTTTCTGGCATCATACTGTGTCTTTCTCCCAGCCTTCAATCAACAAATAATAATCCTTCTTGTCTCACAGATTTCCTTATTATTTCTACAACAATATCTTCTACTTCCTCCGTATTGTTAGAACATATGTAATAAACATTTAAAAAGCTCACAACTGCCTTCCTGTTTTTCACGTCATACCCTGTTAAAAGTTTATCTGCTTTTCTGAGACCCACCCTCAGTCTTCTAAACTGGAGTGAATGTAGTCCTAATTGATGTAATCTCTATTCATGTGTCAATTCTGCCACCTTGCAAGCAAAACGTTATTACATATTCTCCGACGCTGGAAAATCTTATCTCTGATAAATAATTTGCAAGTACACAAAAGAGTTCAGCCGTGGCATAACATAGGCCAGAATGAAGGGAGCACTGCATATGTCAGTGCTGAGGGAGCGTCTCCATGTCGGCTGGTCTGTGCAGAAGGAGTCATTTGGTCACCAATATGGTCACTAATGAGTGCACTTCGTCATTCAATATGCCAGCACAGAGCAATGGTGAACTTCACCAGAATTGGGGCTGACAATCTGAAAGTTAGTTCGAAGGAAGCACCACACTGTCAGATAGTCTGTTCACAAGGAGGCACTCCTTGTCACCATTGCTTTCACGATTGGGGGAACATGGCAGTTGAATGTGTCACTGTAGAAAGTGAGTGAACTGTTCGACGCTGAGATTTGAACGTTCGTCACATTATCGGATGGTCAAGCCAAGGTGAACGCCACACAGTCGGAGGATCAGAGTCCATGGAGAACCACACTTATGGAAAATCAGTGTTGAGGGAGCCCTGCACTGTCAGAGGGTTAGTCCAGAGGGATCAGTCGGAGGATCAGAGTCCATGGAGCACCACACTTATGGAAAATCAGTGTTGAGGGAGCCCTGCACTGTCAGAGGGTTAGTCCAGAGGGATCCCCACACAGTTGGATGGTCATTGCTGTGGGCAAGCTTCACTACTAGAGAGTAGGTACAGGAGGTTTCTGTACTGCCTGAATCACAGTGTTGAGGGATTCGTGCACTACTGGACTGTCAGTAATGATGAGGTGTTGTGCTACAGCAGGTTCAGTCCTGATGGAGCGGGAGCCATATCAGGTCAGTGCTGAGGCATTGCCACACTGTCAGAGTTCATGCTGTGATAGCACCGCTGTGTCTGAGTTTCAACAAAGAGGTAACGCCACATTGACTCCACAGTGACACATCCCGTTATGCATAGTTGGAATGCAAGAATTTGTGAGATTTCCGTGGCAAAACCACATGAGGCAGACCTTTATATCGTGAACACACTACCCAGGAAACTTTTAGGACATTCTGATTCCGATGGACAGAGAGAGACAAAGAGATCCCAAAAAATGTTCACAGTATTATGTAGATAATTGGGATGCGTTCTGGGGAAGGTGGGACCTGTACAAGAAGGACGGGTTGCTTCTGAACTGGAAGGGGACAAATGTCCTGGATGGAAGGTTTGCTCGAGTAGTTCAAGAAGTAGTAAACTAGTATGGCAGGGTGGGTGGGAACCTGAGCTGTATACTGGAGGTGAGAGTTGATGCAAATGAGGCAATAGCAAGAGGTAGACCAGCTAGTGGGAAGGATTTTCCTGGGAAGGAACCAAGGAATCCGTTACAGTGTGTTTGTTATAATGCAAGGAGTATCAGTAATAAAAGTGAGGAATTTAGAGCATGGATCAATACCTGGTGCTATAATGTTGTGGCCATAACAGAGACATGGGTTTCTCAGGGGAAGGAATGGTTGCTGGATGTTCCAGGGTTTAGAGCATTTAAAAAGAATAGGGAATGGTGAAAAAGAGGAGGGGTGTAGCACCACTAATCAGAGAGGGTATCACAGCTACAGAAGCTTCCATTGTCGAGGAAGATCTGCCTATCGAGTCAGTATGGGTGGAAATTAGGAACTGCAAGGGAGCAGTTACCTCGTTAGGGGTTTACTACAGGCCCGCCAATAGCAGCAGGGAGATGGAAGAAAGCATAGGTCGGCAGATTTTGGAAAAGTGTGGACGTAGTAGGGTTGTTATAATAGGTGACTTTAATTTTCCCAATATTGATTGGAACCTCCTTCGAGCAGAAGCTTTGAATGGAGATATTTTGTAAGCTGTGCTCAGGAGGGTTTCCTAACTCAGTACGTTGACAGGCCGACGAGGGAAGATGCCATTTTAGACTTGGTGCTCGGAAACGAGCCGGGGCAGGCATCAGATATTGTGGTGAGAGCAACTGCCTCACATTCTACATAGCTATGTAGAAGGAGAGGATTAGGCAAAATGGGAAGATATTTAATTGGGGAAGAGGAAACTGATGCGATTAGACATGAGTTAGGAAGGATGGACTGGGTGCAATTGTTCCATGGTAAAGGCACTATAGACATATGGAGACTGGTTAAGGAACAGTTGTTGCAAGTGATGAATAAATATATCCCTCTGAGACAGGCAAGAAGATAAAGGAACCTTGGAAGACGAGAGCGGTAGAGCTTCTTGTCAAAAGGAAAAAGGTAACTTACGTAAGGTCAAGCTAGGATCAAGCTCAGCTCTACAGGTTTACAGGCAGGCAAGGAAGGAGCTTCAAAATGGTCTGAGAAGAGCCAGGAGGGAGGCACAATAAAGGCTTGGCAGCACAGATTAGGGAGAACGCAAAGGCATTTTACACTTATGTGAGGAATAAGAGAATGGTCAAAGAAAGAGTAGGGCTGAAAATGTGTTGCTGGAAAAGCGCAGCAGGTCAGGCAGCATCCAAAGAACAGGAGAATCGACGTTTCGGGCATAAGCCCTTCTTCGGGAATGAGGAAAGTGTGTCCAGAAGGCTAAGATAAAAGGTAGGGAGGAGGGACTTGGGGGAGGGGCTTTGGAAATGCGATAGGTGGAGGGAGGTCAAGGTGAGGGAGCATGGATTGGGTAAAATTGTTCCATGGTAAAGGCACTATAGACCTGTGGAGACTGTTTAAGGAACAGTTGTTGCGAGTGATGAATAAATATGTCCCTCTGAGACAGGCAATAAGGGTTAAGATAAAGGAACCTTGGATGACGAGAACGGTGGAGCTTCTCGTGAAAAGGAAGAAGGTAGCTTACAAAAGGTGGAGGAAGCTAGGGTAAAGCTCAGCTCTAGAGGATTGCAGGCAGGCGAGGAAGGAGCTCAAAAATGGTCTGAGGAGAGCCAGGAGGAGGCACGAGAAAGGCTTGGAAGAACGGATTAGGGAGAACACAAAGACATTTTACACTTATGTGAGGAATAAGAGAATGGTCAAAGAAAGAGTAGGGCCAATCAGGGATAGCATAGGGATCTTGTGCGTGGAGTCTGAGGAGGTAGGAGAATCCCTAAATGAGTTTTTTGCTTCGGTCTTTACGAATGAAACGAACTTTGTAGTGAATGAAACATTTGAATAGCAGGTGTGCATGCTGGAATGGATAGAGATAGAGGAAGCTGATGTGCTGAAAATTTTGTCAAACATTAAGATTGAAAAGTCGCCAGGCCCGGACCAGATTTGTCCTCGGCTGCTTTTGGAAATGAGAAATCCAATTGCTTCGCCACTTGCGAAGATCTTTGCATCCTCGCTCTCCACTGGAGTCGTACCTGAGGACTGGAGAGAGACAAATGCATCTCTTCAAGTAAGGAAATAGGGAAATCCCCGGCAATTACAAACCAGTAAGTCTCACGTCTGTCCTTTGCAAAGTGTTCGAAAGGATTCTGAGGGATAGCATTTTTGACCATCTGGAAGAGCATGGCTTGGTTAAATGCAGTCAACACGGCTTTGTGAGGGGCAGGCATGCCTCACAAACCTTATCGAGTTATTTGATGATGTGACTAGAAACGTTGATGAGGGTCGAGCTGTGGATGTGGTGTATATGGACTTCAGCAAGGCATTTGATATGTTTCCCTATGGTCGGCTCATTCAGATGGTCAGGAGGAATGGGATACAGGGGAACATAGCTGTCTGGATACAGAATTGGCTGGCAAACAGAAGACAGCGAGTGATAGTTGAAGGAAAATATTCTGCCTGGAAGGCAGTGGTGAGTGGTGTTCCACAGGGCTCTGTCCTTGGGCCTCTACTGTTTGTAATTTTTATTAATGACTTGGATGAGGGGATTGAAGGATGGGTCAGCAAGTTTGCAGACGACAAAAAGGTTGAAGGTGTCGTTGACAGTATAGACGGCTATTGCAGGCTGCAGCAGGACATTGACAGGATGCAGAGATGGGCTGAGAGTTCAACCTGGATAAATGCGAGGTGATGCATTTTGGAAGGTCGAATTTGAAAGCTGAATACAGAATTAAGGATAGGATTCTTGGCAGTGTGGTGGAACAGAGGGATCTTGGTGTGCAGGCGCATCGATCCCTAAAAATGGCCACCCAAGTAGACAGGATTATTAAGAAAGCATATTGTGTTTTGGTTTTCATTAACAGGGGAATTGAGTTTAAGAGTCGTGAGATCGTGTTGCAGCTCTATAAAACTTTGGTTAGACCGCACTTGGAATACTGTGTCCAGTTCTGGTCGCCCTATTATAGGAAAGATGTGGATACTTTAGAGAAGGTTCAGAGGAAGTTTACCAGGATGCTGCCTGGACTGGAGGGCTTACCTTATGAAGAGAGGTGGACTGAGCACGGACGTTTTTCACTGGAGAAAAGGTGGAGGAGAGGGGACCTAATTGAGGTGTACAAGTTAATGAGTGGCATAGATAGAGTCGATAGCCAGAGACTAATTCCCAGGGCAGAAATGGCTAACGCGAGGGGTCATAGTTTTAAGCTGGTTGGAGGAAAGTATAGAGAGGATGTCAGAGGCAGGTTCTTTACAAAGAGAGTTGTGAGAGCATGGAATGCGTTGCCAACAGCAGCTGTGGTAGCAAGGTCATTGGGGACATTTAAGAGACTGTTGGACATGCATATGGTCACGGAAATTTGAGGGTGGATACATGAGGATCAATGGTCCGCACAACATCGTGGGCTGAAGGGCCTGTTCTGTGCTGTACGGTTCTATGTTCTATGTTCACTGAATTAGACTGCACAATATTTCGGCCTTGGAGCTGTCCACTCATTGCTGGACCTCTCAGTCATTGAGGAAGTGGATACGTATGTGACATTAACCTTACTTGAACTGCATCATTGCCCACGTGCAGTCATGACCGGGGTGAATCAGTACGCTTTGTACAGAAACATGTTTTCCTGATCCAGTCAATGTGCAAGTGCAAAACGATCCGCAAAACATTCACGTTTGCGCTCCATAATGGTAAAGAAGGGATGTCTTCAGAGAAAGTACATCACCAAAAAAATCTCAACTTTTCGGCGTTCAATTATGTTTCCATCACTGAATGCCAAATTATCATTATCCACGTTGTGAAAACTCACTGCTAGGTGTCCAAGAACTACAAAATTAATCCAAGAGTGCCATCAGCCAGTCGGAGGTTGAGAACTCTGTGACATTAATACTGACGGTGCTAAAGTCTGTCGGGGATCAGATAGCCCATTTGATTGAAAATCCGTAGACCATATTAAATATTGACTCTCACGAACACCTCCAACAGGCACAGCAAGGTCTATCATCTACAGATGCATTACTGTCACTCCTGGAGGACTCTTTGGCAGCGTTTTCTCTGGCCATTATATGTGCAAACTAGAATAACAGTCACAGTATATAGAGTGGCACACTGATGGCAAATTCTAAAGTATAATTCTTCCCAAGTTAGGACTCGTTTATCGCTCTATCACAGTGATGGGTTGAAATGAATTTTCCTCACAGCACTAGTGCATGTATTTTCCTCGCACAGGTTGCAATGCATCAGGAAGGCAGCTTATCGCCACCATCTCAAAGAAATCATGAATTAGAGATGCTGGTGTTGGAATGTGCTGTACAAAGTTAAAAATCACACAACAGCAAAGTATATCCAACAGGTTTGTATGGAAGCACTAGCTTTCGGAGAGCTGCTCTTTCATCAGGCTTTATCAGGCTTTACCTGATGAAGGAGCAACGCTCCGAAAGCTAGTGCATCGAAACAAACCTGTTGGAGCATACCAGGTGTTGTGTGATTCCTTTTTTAAACTTTCTCAAGGAAAATTAGTGGTGAACATAAAATATTAAATTGGGTTATGAAGCACGCATCTCATGAATAACTATAAGTAATGAGCTGGAATTCAGAGAGACAAGCGCAGGATGTGAAACAAGCACTTGTTTCACATTCTGACTCCTCACGAGTTATGACTTAACATGAGAACAAGTGAACACTTGACACAGAGTTAAAAACAGAATGATAGAATCTGCACCATTGATGTAGAACGTGAGAGTTCCTTCATTCACTGGTAAAATGAGGCACAACATTAGACAGCACAGATTTCAGGAAGACTAAATACTGTGATTGCTATCATTGTCTAATGCATTTAACGATAAGATTAAATGGATAGTTCAGCAGTTCCTTCAACTGCACTCTGAACTTAGTCTGGGTCACGGCATAAAAACAAGTGTTTGGAAAGCAACTGAGCAGCTGCAGCATGAAGCCCATTTCAAGTACAATTTCAGACATTCATATAGATTTGTAAGCAAAGAAATATATCCGACCCCATAGAGAATAAAGCATCAACATTGTCCCTAACAATACAAAATTCCCTGAGATAACAAACAATAAAATTATTGATTTCCTTCTGTTCTCCATCTCTGGGTCTTTGGAACTTTCCCCACTGTTATGGCCCGGGGTCTCTTGCGGGCTCTGCTGGTCAGTAAGATGCATCTGATTGCAAAAGTGTTGAGAAGTAGAATCAAAATAAAAGGAACACATGGAGATAAAATATGTTGCACGAACTATAATGCTGTCCATGCCACTGATATCCCTAGCCCCTTGTGAACACCCCAAAACCATGGAGAGTTCTGAAGAGTGTACTGGTCTGTAAACATCAAAACCCAGAAAATGTTCTTTATGAAACTCACCACGATCACTGCAGACAAAACGAAAGCCGCTGATTCCTTCATACAAAATTTCATTTTCAAATTCTGACAAGAAATAAACACAAATTGATCGAAGGTGAAAGTGACAGTGAACCAAACAGACCTGTCTGTGACTGTATAAAGCAGGGCAGCATGAATATTACACAATGGGAGAGTCTTCAGGAATAAAAGAATGCTCCCAATAAACAATAGGAACGCGCTTAATGTTAAGTCGAGGATAATTACCAGTAGATCGAATATTGACATTGTTATCAGGTAGAGAGTGACACATGTCTAAAGTTTGCATTTTCCACGAGAGAGAATCATAATTGTCAAGATGTTAACTACAAGAAAGGAAAAGATATTGGAAAGTCAGGCTAAGGATCAATGTGATAATATAGGATGCACAACTGTATTCAAAGTCATTATTTCTACAGGCTTATTCTGTGTTTTGCAAGTAAGTAAAATGAATCTCACTGGAAACATTGCTTGGATGCCTTCTCGCTTGCAAAGTTTGAGCCGTAGATTGCAGATGAATTAGACACAGGAAGTTGTTTACGAAATGAGATTTTACCGGCAACAAATCCCTGAGTTGTCTGTGATCCAGTTATCGATCACAACGAACTTCTGCTGACAACAGTAAAGTGATTCATTCTTGTTTTATCTGAACAATTTCGGACGCTGCGTCAGGCCCACAGACGCCATCAGTTCTCCAGCAGCGAAGGACCTGAATCCGTTTTCTGCCGCAAGTGCCATGTTAATCATGAAGAAAATCAATTCATCTCCCCAAGAGCTTCATCTCTGAGTTGCGAGTTTTAATGCCTGAGACGCAGACCTTTTATGAATGTACCCAGCACCCTGTGCCTCTGCAAATCGGTAAAAGCATCCCGAAAAGTATAATCAAGAAGTAGTATTATCAGCAGAACAAGAACCATCTCGCCTGATGCTGTGCAAAGAGACTCTGGCTTGCTTTTCCATTTTTCTTGCATTGCTTAACACTTTTGTTGGTTTCGTGTGTGTGGTGTATGTATAGTGTGCGTGTGTGTTTGTGTGTGTGTGTGAGAGAGAGAGAGAGAGAGAGAGAGAGAGAGAGAGAGAGAGAGAGAGAGAGAGAGAGAGGCAACGGCTGAGAAGAGGATTTGCCTTTAAACTTGTATGTTATAGGCCGATGATTCACAATAACTATAGACAATTCCCAGTACAGGTCGACAGGAGGCTGGAAGAACGCAGCAAGCCAAGAGGTGGAGAAGTCGATGTTTCTTGTGTAATCCGTGTTCAGGACTGAGGATCGTCATGGGGAGAGGAAATGCAGATAAAGGGGATGATAGGGTATAGGTGGTGAAGTAGAGATAGGTGAAGACAAGTAGGGGGTATTTGGTTGGTCAATGGGAGGAATAAACCCGCTTTTTGGCAGGGAGCATTGAAAGGGATGGGGAGAGGATGGGAAGGTAGTCATAGAATGTGAGGAACGTTATTTGAATTCGGACGACGCAACTTTGAGTCCTCCGGATGAGGCTTTCCGTGCAGATGATGAAGTATCGTTCCTTCAATTTGTGATGTGGTTTGTTTTGGTGATGGAGGAGGCCGACGATGGTCATGTCACAAAAGAAGCGGTTGGTGGAATTGAAGTGGACCTTGACGGGAGGGACGGGTTGACTTATATGTATCCAGCTGTGATGCTTAGTGAACTGTTTCCAAATTATACATTAGGTCTCTCTGCAGTAGAGAAGACCACAACGGGAGCACCTGAAGCAGTAAACTAGTTTGGAAGAGAGGCAGATAAAGGTCTGTGAAACCTGGAAAGAATGTTTGACCCCCGCACGGACTTGAGGGCGATGGTATACTGCAGCTTTTCTATCTTTTCTGATTGAAAGTGAATGTGCAGATGGTTCAGGGGTGTCGGTGGAGACAGTAGCACAAACTAAGGACTGTTTGAAGGGAATGTCCTTACAGGAGGCAGAGAGGGTTGTGGAACGGAAGATGTTGTCGGTGGTGGATAATATTTGGCGCTGGCAGAAATGTTTAAAGATGAGACAGGATGCAGAACTGGGCTGAGAATTGGCAGATAGAGTTCATCCTAGATAAATGCAAAGTGATATATTTTGAAACGTCTAACTTGAATGTTGAATATAGGATTGAAGACAGGATTCCTGGCGGTGTGGAGGAACAGCGGAATTTTGATTTCAAGTACATAGATCCCTCAAAGTTGCCACGCAAGTGGATACGGTTGTTAAGAAAGCATATGGTGTTCTGGCTTTCATTAATAGGGAGATCGAATTTAAGAGCCACGAGGTTTTGATCCAGCTCTTCACGTCCCTGGTGAGACCACACTTGGAATATTGTATCCAGTTCTGTTCGCACTACTATTGGAAAGATACAAAGAAGGTTTACCAGGATGCTACTGGACTGGAGGGCTTGCCCTGGACAGAAGGAGGAAGCGAGGTGACCTGATAGAGGCATGCAAGATAATGAGAGGAATGCATAGAGACAATAGCCAGAGACTTTTCCCCAGGGCAGGATTGACTGGTAAGATGGGTCATCGTTTTGATATATTAGGAGGCATCAGAGGAATGTTCCTTACACAGACAGTTGTGTTTTCATGGAATGCGTTGGCAGCAGTGTTGGTGGAAGCAGACGCATTACGGACTTCTAAGAGAATGCTGGACATGGCCAAAGGGTAAAGAGAGGAGGTCACGTTCCTGATGTCCATGGTGCAGTGGGAGGGAGAGTTGAAGTGTTCAGCTACAGGGCGGTGGAGTTGGCTGATATAAGTGTCCCAGAGATGTTCCCTAACACGATCCGCAATTTGGTGTCTTGCCTATCCAATGTAGAGGGGACCACTTTGGGTGTAACAGATATGGTAAATGACATTTGTGAGTCTCTCCGTGACTCCCTTGTCAGATCCAAACGCCCTTCACCGCTGTCACCAGCCCTCACCGCAATCCCTGGAGCTTCCCCGCCACTGCAGGAAATGCTAAACCTGCCCGCATACTTGCCCCTCACCTCCGTCCAAGATCCCAAGGCATCCTTCCATATCTGACAGAAATTTGCCTGTATCTTCACAAATGTCATCTATTGTCTCCATTTAGAGGATTTGGTCAGCAGGATTTGAAAAGCGAGCACGTACCTGGGAATTCATAGTGACATGAATGGTTTACTGAGGAAGCAAATAGCCAAAATTGTTAGACAGGGAGAAATATGCAGAAGGACAGTAATGGTGTCTGTTAAAAGTGATTCCGCTTCCAAAATTAAACTTATGTGCAGCATGTCTGAAAATGAGATGGTGTCAATCAGCCAATAGCTGCAGGCCACGAATTAGCGCATCCACAGCAGAGACAAACTTAGTTCAAATATATCACCAGTGCATCAATTGTTGAGCAAAGTCATTAGTTTCGATCAGACATTGAACTGCAAATAAGGGCAGCCATAGAAATGAATGTCGATGTGAAAAACATTTAAGAGAAGCGGACACAACAGCATTCATTAGACCGAGATTGCATGAAATGAGCATTTACAAGGGAATGTGAAATCGATTTGAAATGGAGAGATTGATGGCATTTCTGTAGACACTGTCTAAATGCGAAAAAGAAGTCATAGAGAATTCCGTGTAACAATGAGAATTCTTATCCAGCTGGGTAACCATGTTTCAGTGACTACAGGCACGCTGCTATAACAGCATGAAATGTGAGACGAAGGGTGATCTATCAGTTTCAGGTGAATTCTCATTGATAAGATTTGGCGGAGAGAGCTTCGGAGCAGGTGAATGTAGTATTAGCAGAAACATGGATGACGTTTCATACAGCAGTCAGTTCAGGGAGAGCGGGAGTTGGCATGCCCATGGAGCTGGTTGGAGGCAGAACTCATTCAGTCATGATCGGAGCTCCGGGCTCAGACGAGCCGCAGTGGGAATGATAAGATTGTGTGCAATCTATGCCAAGTACACGCACTGAGTTGGCAGGATGATATTATCAATGGAAACCGAGAAGATTGTGTGCAGGAGACTGCAGACAATGGACCTGGCTTTCAAAAGTCTGAACAAGGGGAATGTGAAATCGATTTGAAATGGGGAGATTGACGTCATCTTCCGTAGGCGCTGTCTAAGTGGGAAGATGATGTCATGGAGAATTCTGTGCATAACACCGAAAAACCTTATTCAGTTGGGAGACCATGTTTCATCAGTTTCAATAAGAATTTCAACAGCACATTGAGGTACAGATTATTGATCTAACATCTGAAGACTTTGACTTACCAGTACAGAATGAGCAGATAGGTCATGAAAGAGGACATGACGAGGTCAATTACACAATTATCATTGATCAATACATTTCATAGTTGTACACAGACACTCCCAAGAACACGAGGAGACAGGAAATAACAAGATTATCCTTTCAGTAAAGCATGCTTTCCGACATTTATTTCTGACTTGAGGTTCTTACGTGGGACCCCAATAATAGACAGAATGGGATAGTAAAAATGCTGCATTATCCGAACTGTTCAATTGATCCACGATTGGAAATACATCCATTTATGGTTCTCATAAATGCAATTAAGCTCATATGATAAAATCTTCCGTGATGAAGTTAAATTAGAGAGTGTTCTTCCCATATCGTCTTCCATTCTCATAACAATCTCTGCGACTCGGATCAAGCCTTGCCCTTTGTCATTAGCTGCAGATCAGCATAGGAGTTGACACAGCGCTCTCTCTGATAGAATGAAAGGACAAATTAGGAGTCAGGTCACTTTTAAATGTCAACGGGAACGCACCAGTGACACAATGATTAGGTTAATTTACTTACAGTGTGGAAACAGGCCCTTTGGACCAACAAGTCCACACCGATCCGCTGAAGCTCAACCCGCCCAGACCCATTCCCCTACATTTAGCCCTTAACATAACACTACGGGCAACTTAGCGTGGCCAATTCATCTAACCTGCACATTTTTGGACATGAGGGAGGAAACTGGAGCACCCGGAGGAAACCTACGCAGAATGTGCAACCTCCACTCAGACAGTCGCCTGAGGCGGGAATTGAACCCGGTCTCTGTCGCTGTGAGGCAGCAGTGCTAACCACTGTATCACGGTGCTGCCCATTTGCCCTTCCTCTCACCCCGGAGACCGTTGTTAATCTGTACCTCAAGTGGAGTATGTGCACTTTCCACTCGGTGATTATTAAGCAAGAACAAAAAATACCTTCTGCTCCAACGTTTTCAAAAATGCACCAGAGCTTCCTGAACACGTGGAACCAAGCCTTTGAAACGGCAGTAAAGTAAGATCGGGCAGAGAGGTGAACACACAATCGATGCTTTCCATTAGAGTTTTGCAGCACATTCACATTGAAGAGATTTTTGCTGCCGACAGACAAACCTCTAACATTTGTAATCTTTGCACACACTTTCCGGTCATTGGCAATGTCGAAAGCAGATGAGGCATTGTGCACAATGGCCATCTACCCGCGTTCAGAGGATGATCCATCCAGGTCTGCTGAGTTGCCAGGAGAACAGCGATTTTTCCGGTTTCAGCGAATTCACTTCCTATCAGATGGCATCAACAAGCTGCTGAAGGCATTGATTACTAGTTTTGCCATCAATTGTCTGGTGCAGCACAGGACATTCAGCCTCTTTTTTCCCTACCCACCAACATCAGCAGAGACATGACAATGTGATCAACAGAGCAGGAGTGCCCTGCACAGAATAATGCAAAGCAAAACAATAATCCAGCCAGTTTTCATCTCTCCCTCTGACGCCCTCCCTCGCAACCAGAGATAGGACTGTTATTGAATGCGCCATCATTCCATGCAGACACAACTGATCGCTGTTCAGTGCGATATCCACACAGACGTCTTCGTGCAGCTCTGTCCCGAAGATGAAAGGAATTGCATTAGAGCTTTGAGGCAAGATGGAGTACTTCTGTTACAAGTCAGTGTTTTCAGAGTCATGGAGTCACACATGGCCAACTCATCCATTCCAAGCAGAGAATTCAATCTGACCTCGTCCCATTTGGCTGCAATTGCCTCATATACCACCAAATCTTTCTCATTCAAATAATTATTCAGATGCAGTTTAAAACTCGTAGTTTTTCCCGCTGCCACCACTTCCTGTGCCAACTCATTTCATGCATGCACCGTCTGTGTGCAAACTTTCCTCTCCTGTAACTTACAAATCATTCCCCTCTGGCAATAATACTTGACTCCCAATTTTAAATTCCCCTCCACTACGATATAGAACTTGGCTCGTAGGTGATTAGATTAGATTAGATTACTTACAGTATGGAAACAGGCCCTTCAGCCCAACAAGTCCACACCACCCCGCCGAAGCGCAACCCACCCATACTCCTACATTTACCACTTACCTATCACTACGGGCAATTTAGCATGTCCAATTCACCTTACCTGCACATCTTTTGGACTGTGGGAGGAAACCGGAGCACCCGGAGGAAACCCACGCAGACACGGGGAGAACGTGCAAACTCCCCACTGTCAGTTGCCTGAGGCGAGAATTGAACCCGGGTCTCTGGCGCTGTGAGGCAGCAGTGCTAACCACCGTGCTGCCCGTGAATGCGGAATGTTTAGAGAAATTGAAACTCCTTTAAAGAAGGAAGCACATATCGGGTATAGACAAGCAGATTTGTGAATTCCTCGAAGAGTGAGAAGGAAATCGGAAGGGCAATTAGTGAACATGCGATATCTAAGGCAGGAATAAAGAGAAGCCAAGGAGAAGCTATAAGTACATTAAGGGCAAAAGAGTCACTAGTGTGACAATAGGGCCCTCCTATGTATGGAAGCAGAGGAGAAGGGTGAGTTAGAAAACGAATATGTCACAGACAGATATGGAAGCTAAAGAAAAAGGGAAATTACTGCCAGTTTCTTCAAAATGGTTCATATTGCAATAACAGGAGGTTCTGAAGGAGTTGAAACGCATAAATGTCGGTGAATCCACGGAACCAGATCGGGTGTTTCCCAATTCCACGTTCTGCGCCATGCCTTAGGTTCATCTCCCTTAACTGGGAGGCCTCCTGTATTGAACTATGTGCATTTTAACTTATCATTTTTATACAGTCTTCTGTATGCCTTGACGACTAGACATACACCCGTTATCTATTGTGAGATTCCAGGCCTTTTCACTTATCTCGCTCGGGCGTTGGTTCCCAGAATACTGGCCTTACCAGTGCTAAGACTCCCCTTCGCAATGGGAAAATCTTCCCGGAAGAGTATTTAAAAAGGGTGACATCAGGCTTTTTCACACAGTTCAAAACTGGAGTAGCCTCTTCATTTGGACAAACTGTGGTCGTAGTGAGTGGAGAGCAGTCATCTCGTACCTCTCAATACTTCTCTCCAGAGAGTTAGAAGCATAAAAGCTAAGAACAAGTGGAGGCTATTCCAACCTGATGGACTGGGGCAAAATTCAATATGACCATAGTTGATACTGCAACTCATTCCTCAGATTCACAAATCCTTTGATTCCTTCCTCCCATTATGCAATAACGGATCCCTCACCGTTTTCTCAGACAAAGAATTCCACAGGCTGACCATTCTTTGTGTTAAGATATTTCGCTTTATCTCGGTGCTTAATAACATAACCCACGTCCTTAGATGTCGATACCATGAATCTGGAGTCACCAGTCAGCAGGAACACAGTTCTTACCATCTGTTCATGCCTATTAGGATTTGAACTTCCTGTATGTTAACAACACATTTGAATAAACTACAGTGCATCTCGACCTAATCGTTCATACGTCAGTCCTGCCTTCCCAGACTTCTCTCTGGCAAACGCTGTTGCAATGGCACAATTGCCAGAAGTTCCTTCTTTCGGTGAGGAGGTGAAAACTGCACACAGTGATCCAGATCGGATCTGACCAAGAGCATTACTGGGGGAGTACTTCACCATTGGAAGGTCACTGCTGAGGGTTCGGTGCACTGCTGAAGGATAAATGCCGCTCCTAATGATATGTGGTACTTGTAACAGGGAAATTCTTTCTGTACGTTCTGCTCAGTCAATAATTCAATCACCACCTGATGCAAGCCTGCTCAAAATGGCCGTCAGTTTTTGAACTGCACACATTACAATTCACTCTTAATGGTCGGCCAACAAGCAGGGTATATTTTACTCCAGCTTAGTGTGGATCTTAATTTTCTTTCCACTCTGAGCACAGGGTGTGAGGTTCATACTGCCGATGTGCGGAAGAGCACGCTCCCAAATAGAAGGGTCTTGTGTCCCTGGCAGTCTTCTTTGCTCCAAAGAAAAAAAAATGTCCGAGCATATCCAGTTTCACTCCGTGGCTGAACTGCTCTAAAAATCATAATACAGTGCAGCACAGAAACATACCCTGCTGCCCGTCATGCCTATGTCGACCATGCTGCCATGCGAAACTGCTCCCGTCTGCCTGCAAATGTGTACGCCTCCATTTTATGCCGATGTGCGTGTCTGTCTAAACGCCTATTTACAGTTTCTATCGTATTCGTTTCCACCACCCATTCCTCAATGTGTTCTAGGCACCCACTATCTTCTGTGTAAAAACGATTCCAAGCCCGTTTCCTTTCCACTTGTGCACTCACAAGAGGGAGCACAAATCCAAAAGCTTGTGATTTCAAATAACCACTTTGGACTATAACCTGATGTCATGTGACCTCTGACATCATTATAGAGTTTTCTTATCAGTGGCTAGAACAACAACTGAATTTACAGTTCAGAGTTCAATCTCTGAAGTTCATATTAACTTTGCCGATGCTAACTGCAGGTTTCAATGACTTTCTGGTCTCTGCTTTCGAGTTGTAACGACAGGTTGGCAAAAAATTGGAGAAGTGTGTAAACTTCAAGGATATTTAGCTGTTGAGATTGAGTTAACTCCATAAGTGCTGATTGTTTCTCAGTTGTTGCCAGAATGACATTCAGTGGATTGTGAAAGACTGCAGGTATAACACAATAAAGTCTATATGACACTACGCGTGATTCTCGCTGTACGTTCTGCAGTCTGCATCTATGTTGATTGTCCTCATCCCCACAAGCCATTCTGCACAGTTTTCGAATCCTCAATACAGCCGTTCACTGCATTTGCTCGTGTCCCACGATGTGGGTCTAATTTCAGGTTGTGATCGATAGGCACTGTACTGTTTTCGTCGACAATTTCCAGAAATACCAATGACATGCTCACGTCTGTATGCTCCAAATTAACCATCTTCATCGAATCACAGTTTTGTGTTGAAAGTAAATACACCGCTGCCATACTTCGGAAGTATAACAAGAGGGATAATAGACAATACTTTCTAAACCGTTAGTGATCTGGAAGGCCAAACGTGGCACATACATGGAAAAGCCACTCCCTTCTAACTGTCGTCCAATACCGTCATCATTCTGATTTAGAAATATACCAGTCGATCCTTTACTGTAGCCAGGCCAAAAATCCTGGAATTCCCTCCCTGACGGTTTATTAGTGCGGCAAAAGTGAAGACTGCAGAAGCTGGAAATCAGAGTTTAGATTAGAGTGGTGCTGGAAAAACACAGCAGGTCAGGCGGCATCCGATTATCAGGAAAATCGACGTTTTGGTCAAAAGCCCTTCATCAGCTTTATGTGTGTGCCTGCAGTACGTGACTGCAGTGGCTCAGGAAGGAGCACATGAATTCCCATTCCCTTCCTACATCACCTGGGCATGGGAGATAAATGCTGGACGGGCTCTGCATCAGAAATGAACTCAATACTGCTTAGGCTTCAGATAGGCCTAACACGTGAGATTTCCTTCTCCCCCTCCACGGCTCTCTGACCCAGTCCTGGTCTTTTTGCTGCGTGGAGAAATGTTTTCCATCCATCTGTTATGTTCCACTCTCGACCACGCACTGTGAAACTGCTCAGCGCTTCCAAGCGTTCAGACATGACTGCAATAATTTAAGAATCTTAAAATGGTTGTGGTGGTGGTGGTGGCGGGGGGGGGTGGTGGTAGGGCAACTGCTCAAGGTAATGTTTACTGGACCACGACGTAGGATGTCAGCAACAAGACACATCACACAAAGCCTATCTCTCTCTACATATCTCTCTCCCTTTCTTTGTCCCGCTTTTCCCCTGGTATTTGAGAAATTTTCTTTCTAACTTTATATCGGTTTCTGCCTCTTTTTACGTGTCTCTCTGCCTCTGTCTCTAATAAATAATGAATATATTACTAATGCCCACGTCTCACGAGTAAATCTAAAAAGTCTAGGATTGTCTGCTATATGATAATAAACGGGAAGACGGTAGACGTTGATATAATCCCTCGACAATTAAGTATTAGACTTCCATTGTTGATAGTATTATTGTTGATAGCTTCTCATTTATCCAGAACCTGAGAAAAAATATTTTGGAGTGTTTTCGGTCCACACCAGGCGATGACGGAATTTGCATTGATTAGAAATTTTAGCATTGAGAACCTACTGTTTATGAATTTCTACATCTTCTGTCCCAATTTCTTTGAAATCATCCGCTTTCTACCGGAAAGTGAAGAAATAAATGCCTGAAGGTTCCGTCAACAGCTCTGCTTTGTCAAATTGTTAGAGAGAAACGTCTTGGCGTCAGTGCCAAAATCAGAACATGGCACTATATTGCAGAATCAGAATATGGCACTATATTGCAGAATAAAACTACACAGAGCACCACAGCAACACAGTAGCCCCTCCAAAAAAAAAAGAAAAAGAAGACCTTCATCGACTTCTCTCAAACCTCATTCCATTCTGGTTAATCCAAGATGGATGACCGAAAAACTGGAAGAGCTTCTACTGTAGTAAGGTATTTTAGGTGCTTGAAGTGATCGCATTCCATTCCAATTAGTGTTTTATATGCTGTTGCATTGTTTTGAAAGTTTGGAGAAAAGAACAACGACACTTTTAAAAGGGAAATGGACAGAAAAAAGGCAGCACATGGTCAGTGGATGAGAGAGAGAAATACACCTGCACTGCTAACTGGTACAACAGTGACTCCGCAAAGTTACTTTTGGTTGAATTCATATATCTCTGGACATTGGAGTGCAAAGTTTGCAACTGATTGGAGGAACCTGTATAGGAGACCTCACGGCACAGGAACAGGTAAGTGCAATGTTTTTCAGTGTAGCATTGTGGTAAATATGCAATAGTGAATAGAATGGGTTCTTGTTGATTTAATGTTTTACTGAGATCTGTATCTTGGTTAAATTTTAAAAATACCGGCCATAAGTATTCAGTAAGGCTGCAGCAGTGTTTTTTTTATATTGAAAGCAACAAAACGGTGCTATTTTCAAGGTGTGTAGATTGTGACGGAGCGAAGATGGTCTTTAGGAGAGTGGTATGCTCTTTTGACGTACGTGGGAGTTTAAGGAGAGTTTACATGTTGCTGAGGATTATGTCTGCAGGAAATTTTTTGGTTCCGAATCCGGTGAGATCGAATGGATCATTTGGAGCGATAGCTAGAGGCACTGAAGAATTTACAAGAGCTACAAGGTGTGATTAATGACAATTATACGAATGGAGAAAAGGCGCAGATGTAGTTAGATAGATTGGTTAACTCCAGGAAAGCAAGGACAGGTAGGCAAATAGTGCAGAGGTCTTCTGTACCTATCGCCATTTCAAACATGCATGTTGTTTTGGAAAATAACGGGAATGATAGACTCTCAGGGCAATGTTGCACGAACAACCAAGTTTCTGGTATCACGACAGGGGTAATTAGGGGTACGCTGGGTTCCAAGCAATCTATTGTGATAGCGACTGTCTGGTCAGAGGCATTGATAGACGTCTCTAAGGACAGCAGAGAACATTCAGAATGGCGTGTTTCCTTCCGGGTGCCAGGATTAAGCGTGTCTAAGCGAGGGTGCAGAATATTGTCAAATGTGAGTGGGTCCAGGAGAGGGTCTGTGTACGCATTGAAATCAACGACAAATGAAGGGAAATGGATAAGGTTATGAAGGGACACAACAGAAAGTTCTGCAGAAATTGATAAAGAAGGCCCTCAGGATAGTCAAATCTGGATTACACTCGGTGCTACGAAATAGTGAGGTTAGGACTAGGTGGATCGAGTAAACAAACCCGTGGCTGAGGAGGGAGTGCTTGGTAGAAAGGTTCACATTTTTCGATCATAGGAATTGCTTCAGGGCGAAAAGTGTCCTCTTCCAGAAGGATGGATGGCACCTGAATTGGAAGGAAACTAACATTTCCTGGTAGGAGATTTAATAGAATTGCTGTGGAGGATTTAAACTAGTAATGCTGAGGAATGGGACAGAGGGAGACAGTGAGAAAAGACATCAATCTGACACTGGAGCAGTTGGGAAAATGTGCGACTCAGACAGTCACGGCAGGCAGGGATAAAACAGAAAACAATGTAGGACTGAAAAAATATAAGCTGCATTGACTTCAATGCAAGAGGATTAACAGGGAAGACTAAAGAACTCAGGGAGTAAAAAGGGACATCATAGCAATTATATAAACGTGACTCAGGGAGGGACAGGACAACCAGCATGGTGTTCCAGGATAAAAATGTTATAGGATAGATAGAAAGGGGTCAAGAAATGAGGTGCAGCCGAATTTTTAATAAGGGATACCATTATAACTGTACTGAGGGGGGATATTCCTGTGGATAAATCACAGAAAGGTATTTGGGAGAAATAATAAAGGGATTACCACATTATTAGGATTTTATTATAGATCCCCTAATAGGCAGCGTGAAAATGAGAAACAAATTTGCAAGGAGATTTCAGTTATCTGTAAGAATAATAGTGTGCATGGTCGAGGATTTTAAATTTCCGAACATAAAGTCGGAGTGTCGCAGTGTTAAGGGTTTAAATGGAGAGTAATTTGTTAAGCCTGTACAAGAAAATGTTCTGTTCATTGTGTGGATGTACCGAGTAGAGAAGGTGCAAAACTTGACCTACTGTTGGATATAAGGCAGGGCAGGTGAGTGAGGTGATATTGCTGGGTGGGGCGAACTTTGAGGACAGTAGCCATAACCCTGCTAGTTTTAGAATAGTGATGGAAAAGTGTAGACCAGAAAAAGTTGAAGTTCTAAATTGCAGTAAGGTAACTTTTTTAGGTATAAGGCAAATACTTTCAAAATCTAATTGCGGGCAGACATTCGCTGATAAATGCACAGCTGAAAATTGAGAAGCCTTCAGAAATGAGGTAACGAGAGTCCAGAGACATTATATTCCTGGCAGCTTAAAAGGAAAGGCAGATAAATGTAGGAATTGCTGGATAACGGTAGAAATTGAGGTTTTGATTCAGAAAAAGAGGGAAGCATATGTCAGGTACAGACATAGAGATCGAGCGACTCGTTAGAAGAACATAAATGTAGTAACAGTACATTTCAGAGAGAAATTAGGAGGCGAAAAGGGGACATGAGATTGCTTTGGCAAACAGGGTTAAGGACAATCCAAAAGATTTTTATAAATACATCAGGACAGAAAGGAAACTAAGGACAGAGTAGAGCCCCTTATAGATTAACAATGCAGCCTCCGTGTGGAGCCGCAGGAGATAGGGGACATACTAAACAAGTATTGCACATCAATGTATACTGTGGAAAAGGACATGGCAGATATACAATGTAGAGAATTAGTTGCAAATGTATTGAAAAATGTCGACATTGCTGGATGTATTGAAACGCTCAATCTGTATGTCTGTACCTGACATATGCTTCCCTCTTTTTCTGAATCAAAACCTCAACTTCTCCAGTTATCCAGCAATCCCTACATTTATGTGCCTTTCCTTTTAAGCTGCCAGGAATATAGTGTCTCTGGACTCTCGTTACCTCATTCCTGGGTCAATTCCCAGGACTTCATCAGCTGCGCACAAGAACTCAGTGGAAAGCTAGGGAAGTGATTGCTAGGCCGCTTGTTGAGACATTTCCATCATGAATAGTCACAAAAGAGGTGTCAGAAGAATGGAGATTGGCTAATGAGTTACCACAACTTAAGAAAGGTGGCAAGGCAAAATAAGGGGACTATAGACCGGTGAGACTGAAGTTAGTGTTGTACAAGTTCTTACAGGGAATCCTGAGGGATAGGATTCAATATGTATTTCGAAAGGCAGAGACTGATCATG
This sequence comes from Chiloscyllium plagiosum, assembly GCF_004010195.1. Classification (NCBI taxonomy): domain Eukaryota; kingdom Metazoa; phylum Chordata; class Chondrichthyes; order Orectolobiformes; family Hemiscylliidae; genus Chiloscyllium; species Chiloscyllium plagiosum. The sequence continues at coordinate 503,275 of NC_057758.1, forward strand.
GATAGTCGTCATGGCTTTTTGCATTGGAAGTGATCTCTCACGATCTTGAATGAATCTTTTGAAGAAGTAACAAAGAGTGTCGACGGGGGCAGAGTGGTGGACAAGATCCATGTGGACTTCAGTGATGTGCTCAACAAGGATCTCCATGCGAAACTGGTAAGCAAGGCTAGATCTCATGTAATACAGGGAGAACTAACCATTAGGATACAGAACCGGCTCGAAACTAGAAGGCAGATAATAGGGGTGGAGGGTTACTTTTCAGACTGGAGGCATGTAGCCAGTGGAGTGCCAAAGTCATTGGCACTGAGTCTACAACTTCTCGTCATTTACATAAACGATTTGAATGTTAACATCTGAGGTATAGTTAGTCAGTTTGCAGATGACACCAAAATTGGAGGTGTAGTAGACAGAGAAAAAGGTTACCTCAGAGGACAACAATGGGGTGAGGAGTGAAACATTGGGTTTAACTTACATATATGCAATGTCCTGCATTTTGGTAAAGCAAATCATAGCGCGACTCAGAGAAATGATGTTAAGATATTTGGGAGTGTTGTTGATCAATTAATTCTTGGAGAGCAGGTTCATTGCTTCTTGAAAGTAGAGTCACACATAGACAGGATAGTGAAGAAGGCGCTTGGCATGCTTTCCTTTAAAAGACAGAGTATAGAGTGTCGGATTTGGGAGGTCGTATTGTGTCTGTACAGGCTGTTGGGTAGGCCACTTTTGGAAAATTGTGTGCAACTCTGGTCTCCTTCAGTCGGAACAACGTTGTGAAACTTGGATGGATTTAAAAAGTATTTACAATGATATTGCCAGCGATGGAGGATTTGTGGATTAGGGAGTGGCTGAATAGTCTGAAACACTTTTCCCTGGAGCTTTGGAGATTGAAAGATGACCTTCTTAAGGTCCAGAAAATCATGAGTGGCATGGATAGGATAAATTAACAAGGCATTTTGCTTGGTGTGGGCAAGTACAGAATTAGAGGGCATAGTTTGAGGATGAGAGGGGAAAGACACAAAAGGAACCTAAGGTGCAACTTTTTAATGGAGAGGATAGTGCTGAAATGAGTTGCCAGAGAAAGTGGTGGTGGGTGGTACAAATGCAACATTTAAAAGGCACCTGGATGGGTACAATGTTAGGAAGCGTTTAGAGGGATATGGGACAGTGCTGGAAATAAGGAATAGATTTGATTGGGATATCTGGTCAACATGGAAGAGTTGGTCCAAGGGGACTGTTTCAGCGTTGTACATCTCCACAAATCTCTGACTGTGTCTACTTGTCTCGTATTTCCACCTACTGATCGATGTTTTCAGGGAGCGATTCAATTCCTGAAGACTGGGGAATTGATTTGACTGGGGATTAATCGACCCCAACTGCAGGAACGGGTTGTCTATTAATCCAAACACCGAAGGACTCTTTGAGCGAAATAACTATCTTGAGAGAATTACAGAAAGTCATCCCTTCTCCAGAAAAGTGTCTAGTCCCCTGAGGAAACTAAAACAAGATGGCAGAAAGTGATTGCAAATCCAAAATGCTGTGAGGAATGTCTCTGTATTGCTGAGGGGCATAGGGAAGGATGGAGTGGGGCAGACAGAGATAGAATTAGGCAAGAGCGGGAAAATAAGTGCCAGAAGAAGCAGGAGGGGATAAGGTGAAAGAAGACAAAAGTAGCAAAGAGGGTTTTGTGGGAGGTAGAGAGCAACAGAGCGGTGGCATGAGCGAAAATGACAGAAAAGCAAGAGATTTTGAAGAAGAGATTAAATTTGGACAGCAGAACGTGTATATTTATTTGGAAATTGCTGCAGCAGAGACCGTGAAAGTAAAATGGATGGGGAGAAAGAAAATAAGAGTGAGGAAATGGGAGGAAGGTCGCTGGAAGAAGGGAGAGAGAGCAAGAAAGAGTGAGGGTTCGAGTCTCGGTGAGAGAGTGAGTGGGAGGGCATAACGAAGGGACAGTGTGTGTCATCACAGGAGAAAGTAAGGACAGGGCAATTTAAAACGACCGTCTGAGCTCTTCGTTGAATACTTCCCCTTCCCCGGGGACCAGGACCCATGGCCTAAGAATTTCTCAGCTCAGATTCTTTAACAAAAAGACAAAATGATCGGTTCACTCTGCTGCTGAACACTTTTTAATGAACAAATTTATTGTTTAGAAAGTTCAGTAGAAGATTGAGTAAGTGGACTGTCGCATTTTTGCTCTTGCCCTCAAGTCGACAGAAACATTGAAATGTAATTAATAATCTATATGAAAAGCTGGATAAGCCAGCACTACAGTCAGTCTTTCAGCGTAAGGGCAGGCTGATTCCTTGCTACAAATTTGAAAAGAACTGAGATCATACGTGGAGCGATTCATTAATTTCGGAAATATGATTGATTCATTGATTGATTGCTGGGGTAAAGAAATTTTTCAGCGCATTTTTCAGCTGCTGCCCTAGATTAATTTACGGCACTGCATATCTCACTGTGTTTGGGTGGCAACTGCTTCATAAACCCCAATTCTTGAACAAACTAACGTAGCTACATATATTCCTGTGCCAAACCATACATCTGGTAACCTATACAGTTCATCATTAATGTTGAACAACGCAGGATAAAATTGGTCGAGATCACAAATAGTAAGATGAAGTTCTCCTGACAGCATTGTATTTCATGAATATTATGCTTTCACCTTTTGAGTGGAGTGGTAGAGACGAACCAAGAAATTGCAGACTGGCATATCATGCCAGTGGTAATAAAAGATTTTGAGATAATTCTAATGGAGTGCATTGAAATACAGTTTGAAAGGCAGAGCTTCATTCGGGATAATCATCATGACTGTCAGAGGGAAAAAAACGAGGTAAAAACAATGACTCAGATGCTGGAAACCAGATTCTGGATTAGTGGTGCTGGAAGAGCACAGCCGTTCAGGCAGCATCCGAGGACAGGCAAAATCCGAGGACAGGCAAAATCGACGTTTCGGGCAAAAGCCCTTCATCAGGAATAAATTCAGAGGGAAGTCATGTGTAACACATTTGCGAGGATTTTTTGGAAATGTGATCAATTTTGTGGATGAAGAAAGTTCAATTGACGTAAGTTTATATATATTTTGGCAAAGCGTTTGACAATGTCCGACCAGAAGACTTATTAGGGAGGTTAAAGCTCATGAAATTGAGGGAAACCTGGTGAGATGGATGAGAAAATTGCCTAGAGGCTGGAGTCTGTTTTCCAATGTGTATCACAAGTGTCAGTGCTGGGCCATTATTGGTTGTTTTATCCATAAATGATACAGATGAACATGTGGGAGGTATGCAAAGCAAATTTCCACAGAACGTCAAGATGGTTAGAGTGGTTAATTGCGAGAAAAGATTGTATAAATCTGTATAAAGAATTGGATGGGTTGGCCAGAGTGGGGAGATGAGTGGCAGGAGGCATTCAATCCCGATAATTGCAAGTCCATACACTTTGGAAGAAAAAAAAAGCTGAGTGAGTATGTAACGAACAACCAAACACTGGATAGCTGAGAGGAACAGAGGGGTCTTCGGACAATTATTCACAGGTTTCTTAAGTCGGCAAAACACGTGAACAGGATAGTTACCAAGGCATATTGGACACTTCGGTTTTATCAGGCTTGGCACAGAGTGATAAGAACATCGAGAAAATGTTGTAGTCGCACAGAGAGTTGGTGAAACCACAGGTGGAATAGTTTGTGCAATTATGTTCATCTCACGATCAGATAGATGTCAACACTCGAGCGAATACCGAGGAGGTTCATCAGGATGTTCCCTGGTATGGATAATTTGAGCGAAAAGAAAGGATTAGATAGGCTTAGAATGTTTTTTTTGGAGAAGAGATGGCCGAGTTGGTCTTGATTGAGGTATATAAAATTAGGATGGTTATTAAAAGGTGAATGCAGTAGAGTTGTTTACCTTGTTTGAGGACTTAATCATGACAGGACATAGTTATCGGTTAAGGTAAAAGAGATTCAAATGGGATTTGAAAAAATCTAAACTTTCTCTGTCATCGGGTGATGAAAATTTGGAATTCAAAGCCAGGGAAGATCGTGGTGTGTGGAAAATTAGAACGTTGGAAAAACTGGTTGAGCACTTCATACATCATAACAACTAAAGGTACGGACCGAGTGCAGGAAATTGTGAAGGATGCACTTTTACTGGTAGTTATGTCGTGCAGACTCGGTGAGCCAAAGGGACATTTCTGCTGTGACTAAATCTATCAATCGATGAAGTCAGTATCTCTCTGACTGTACCCATTTTTATGTGAGTCTGAAGCCTCTCGTGGGCTCTGCTTGTTACTAAAATGTATCTGAGGGTGAAAACATTGAACAGCAGAATTAGAGAAAATGGGAGAGATGGGATTAAATGTAGTGCATGAACTCAATTGTGACACAGACCCGACAGTAATTAACACCATTTGTTACATCCCAAAACAGAGGAGGTTCACCACTTGTGCTTTCGTGTTTGGGTTATTGTAACTGAATGAACACAGTTCTGAAACCTGAGACTTCTAAATTGTCAGTCTAACACTCTTCCAGACGTTACTCTCGAAATGATCACTTTACAGAGTCATTTGCATCGTTCACCCATTCACAACGGAAGCACTTTTCGACAAATCCTTTTCACCAGCACACGTGTCAATATTTCCCTGGAGGACACTGCATATGTTCCACTTGGTGTCAGCAAATGCAGCGAAATTTTCTTAAAAAACTGAACGTCAAAAGTAGCATCTCTCCACTAATACATGATCCATGGCACAACTAGCAAGAGAAAATGAAAATTGATATAACAGCATTTGGATAAATGGGAATGATTCCACATATGATGCCTGTTTGGAATTGTCAGGGCATGCTTGATGTCCATTTTATCGAATCATTTGAATAAATGTTTTCAATGCAGATGATGATAATATAGAAACTAAAGCAATAGAAAATAATGCAAAATGTATATGCCGACATTTCTCAGCAAACGAATGCCTGTGGTACGGTACTTGCCTCGGTCTATCCTTACTGAACTCTAAATGGAATTGCTAACAGTATACAGTTCTGAACTATGTTTATCAGAACAGTTTTTTATGACCTGAATGATATAAACATGGAATTCGTTTTGCACGAGTGTGAACCCAACACAAAGATTAATGATCTCAGTTGGAATTTAGAAACCAGAAATTGCTACACAATAGATACATCAAGGTTTGATGTATAGCTCTTTCAGCCCAATTCTGATTGGGGAATTAATACTCAATGAGAAGAAAAGCAAGGGAAATATTGCATTGAGGGTCATTGCTGAAGGAATAAAAGCAAATTTTCACCAAAGTCCTTTCGCAAAGGAAGTCACAATTCTTACCTGGCCTGGAATCTCGGTGACTCTAGATACAGTCACTTTGTTGAATTTCAATGCGTTTTAGGGCAATTTGAGCAATACATGATGGTCCAGACAATGACGGTAACATGCTAGGATTTGTTTTTAACGTGTGGATATGCGTTGGTTGAACTGTTGCGCAAAGACAATTTGTGCAATTCAATCGCCTACTTATGGCATTACATTAATCATTGAATTTACAAGTCTGAAAAATCCTACATTGGCTCATCTATTCTTCAAACCTTAGCCTTTTAGAGATACTTTCTGTGCAGTATTTTACAGGGAAAAAGCATTTGGATTTCAAAGAAATTGGCTAAGCTGACTGGTTCTCTTCACATGTGCGAAATTTAAATGTTTATTCACTTATTATCTTTCACTTACTGAATTTATCACTCTTCAATTTTTCGAACGTTTACACTCACTTTTGGAAGTTCGTTAAAATTCCAAGCAGTTTTAACTTGCTCGTTACACATGAACCCAACAGTCAATCAAAAAAAAAGTAAATGTAACCAATAAATCTGCACAGCGTATATTGATTTTAATGTGGTTTCCCCAAAAAGCGTTGGCGTTTTGATGGTCCGTCCTCAAGCCATCTTACTGATAGGATGAACCCCTTCCAAGAATTCAGTGTTCATACTTGCAGCTCAGATCATTTCCATTGAAAGTCATTCTCATTCTCTAATTTTCCTAGCAGCAAAAGGCAAGGTGACCGATAAGGACATTGAACGTTTTTCAATGTTGTCTTTCATTTTAAAGTTGTACATCAACAGAATTAGGAAACACCTCAGAATCCGAAAACTGCAGATTTATAATTGTGTTTCTGAAATAGTGTAAATGTACAGCTGAAGAAAAATAATTGTTCTCAAATCCCAATTGATTGTCTCTCAGCTGATGACCTAAAACTCTTGTGTCCCGCGCAGAATTTTCGTTTCTATTGCCAGTTAGACTTTTCAGAACTTCAGTTACTTTCTTTTGGATTTTCGTTAACTTATACGAAATGAAAGTCTTAATAACGCTGTACAAAGATTTCATTTCTGAAATAATTATGTCATGTATTTCACAATTAGCAAAACGATGGACTTCCTGCGGTTCTCCGTTTCTGAATCTCTTTGAATTCTAGTTTTGTACTCAGGAAGCCAGTGCAGGTTTTATTCATCATGACAATACGTTGGAAAGTTAATGAATTAAACAAGACAATCACAGTAACGGGAGTCCAAATAACCCAAGCACGGTAAAACCAGACCAGACATATATTTGACCTGCAAAAGAGGAATAATACGCTGTCCATAACTGGCACCACCTTGCACTTGGTTAATTAGTATCTCACGTTCATAAGCAAACAAAACTGGAATTTCATTCAATCTGATCAAAACCGTGATCGATAATATTAGCGGGATTGCTGTTGTTTCGGAATAAACCCTTATTTCAAACTTCAGACAGCAGATCACAATAAATAAGTCAAATGTGAAAGCGCCAATGTGACAAAGAGATAAATCGGGAGTGACTGCAATCATGCAAATAATGATTCTGCAACACAAATACAGGTCAGGAAAGACAAAGAAAATAGGTAATTGAAAATGTGGTCGGGTTTTTGATCAGATCAGTAGACCTGTTTCTGCCATGGCCAACTTGTAACCAGTCAGAAACTTGGAAAGTGGGGCAAAACTTTCTTGGCTATGGCTTCCCTCCCGGTTAACGAATCATTCTAATGAGTTGCCCCTCACTCAGCAGAACAATAGTACTTGACATGTAGAAATGAGATGATGTCTCGCAGCCTCCCGCATATAGTTTACCTCCTGTATCACTATGATGTAATGCTAAAGTATAGCTTATCTGTTCAAGGCACCACAGTTTGGCTGCTCAATGTTTCCCCAATGTGAATTATTGCTGGAGCATTAAGCATAGTTTTTCAAGCGTGGTTAGCTCTGTCAATTAGTTTAATATGCCTTGCTAATGTGCGTTGTTCCTCTAATGTGCATTGTTCCTCCAACGGAGATTCATACGGATGATCCCTGGAATGGTAGGTCTAACATATGAGGAATGGCTGAGGATCCTGGGATTGTACTCATTGGAGTTTTGAAGGTTAAGGGGAGATCTAATAGAAACTTACAAGATAATACATGGCTTGGAGAGGGTGGACCCTAGGAAATTGTTTACATTAGGCGAGGAGACTTGGACCCGTGGACACAGCCTTAGAATTAGAGGGGGTAAATTCAGAACAGCAATGCGGAGACATTTCTTCAGCTAGAGAGTGGTGGGCCTGTGGAATTCATTGCCACAGAGTGCAGTGGAGGCCGGGACGCTAAATGTCTTCAAGGCAGATATTGATAAACTCTTGATGTCACAAGGAATTAAGGGCTACGGGGAGAATGCGGGTAAGTGGAGTTGAAATGTCCATCAGCCATGATTGAATGGCGGAGTGGACTCGATGGGGCGAATGGCCTTACTTCCGCTCCTATGTCTTATGGTCTAATTAAGGACATCTGTCCTCTATATGTTACGGATCTCAGCAAACAACATGTTAGGTGGTAACTTGCAGTCCTGACCAATTGTGTAATGTGTAGTATAAATTAGAGCTCACTCTGAGAGTTGCCTCTGACTGGGTACCTCGGCAGATAATCCTGACACTTTGTGATTGACATTCAGCCTATCCCTCAGCCTGTGTTTTGTTCTCTGTATACGCTTGTAATTTCTTGCATTACTTCGGAGTTTTACCGAGTCACAGTGTGGACTGGTGGTCTCCCCATGATGCATCGTGTAATAAATTGGTTAATGTTCAAAGTCCACCTCTCTTGATTTTCTTTAACAGCAAAATCACAGTTTCTTCCTGAAAGAAATCAAATTCTGGCAAAGTTCGTTACGAGACATAAAACAGCAATGAATTACGTATCAATTGTTGGTTCAAGTGAAACATTGCAATCTGAGTCAGTTTCATGTGTTTAGCAAAACAAAATAAAGTATTTAGTGAACTGTCGCTGACATCTCCTTGCAAAAGGATAACAAAGCATTCAAAAATCACGCGGGTTCATTTAGGAGCATTATTATCACATCAGTAAGTTGAAGCTAACTCAGTAGTTATAATGCTAGGTTAATCAAATCGTTCTCAAAATTAATTATTATGAAACGTTGACACGAAGTGTTTTTTACTCTGTACAATTGAACAAGAATAGAAATGGCAAGGATCAACACAGACCCTTTCTAATGTCCCCTGAAGCCATCTTGTAGCAATGTCCCTCACGCTGGACTGAGAAAACCTGAATCAACTCTTACCAACGCCAGATCTACGTAAGATATCTCTGAACAGGTTGATTAAGAAAAGCAAGTTAAGAAATGAATAAACCAAGAACAAGGACTATTGTAAATATCAGGCGAAAATATCTGAATATACCTACTGAAATGGCAATGGATTTTTTTCATGTGAAATACGTTGTTACTATCTGTGGCTAGCTTCTTGATTCCCAAATCCGTCTGATAGTTTCTTCTATCTCAACAATTTGCTTCAAACCGAAGCCTTCTGAGATATCTACACTTTTCCATTTCTTTGATCTTGAAAATCTCCTCCTTTGGTGACTGTTCCGTCTCCGACTTCCTGAACTTCTCATATCCTCGCAAAACTGGGGTAAGCTGGTTTCTGTTTCTGAATTGTGAGTTTCAGGCAGCAGGTCTGTGTGTTAGTGCATGTTGTGCATCAGTATCACCATGTGTGTCTTCACCAGCTAACTCCTTATTCACTCCCAGCACATACTCAGAGCCGCATGTTACCTTCTCCTGCATTGGCAGAAGGTGTAACATCAGCCAGTTTACTTTCTTCCTCCTTGGTAAAGATAAAGCCTGCTGCTGCTGGAAACGAGATTCTAGATGAGTGGTGCTGGAAAAGCACAGCGGTTCAGGCAGCATCCGAGGCACAGTAAAATCGACGTTTCGGGCAAAAGCCTTCACCAACACATTCCACCCTGACCTTAAATTTACCTGGACCATCTCTGACATCTCCCTCACCTTCCTAGGACCTTTCCATCTTCAGTAACGACGACCCACTTGACACCGACATTTTTTACAAACCCACCGACTCCCACAGCTACCTCGATTTTACCTCTTCCCACCCTACCTCCTGCAAAAATGCCATCCCCTATTCCCAATTCCTATGCCTCCGCCGTATCTGCTACCAGGAGGACGAGTTCCACCACAGAACACACCAGATGGCCTCCATCTTCAGAGACCGAAATTGTGCTCCCTACGTGGTTAAAGATGCCCTCCAACGCATGTCATCCACATCCCGCTCCTCCGCCCTCAGACCCCACTCCTCCAACCGTAACAAGAACAGAGTCCCCCTGGTGCTCACCTTCTACCCTACCATCCTTCGCATAAACCAAATCATCTGCCGACATTTCCGCCACCTCCAAACGGACTCCACCACCATGGATACATTTCCCTCCTCACCCCTTTCTACCTTCCGCAAAGACTGTTTCCTCCGTGACTACCTGGTCATATTCACGCCCCCCAAAAACCCACACTCCCATCCTTGCATATTCCCCTGCCACCGCAGGCATTGCAAAACCTGCGCCCTCACCTCCTTCCTCACCTCCATCCAAGGCCCGAAAGGAGACTTCCAGATCCATCAAGGTTTTGCCTGCACGTTCACCAATATCATTTATTGTATCCGTTGCTCTCGATGCAGTCTCCTCTACATTGGGGAGACTGGACGCCTCCTAGCAGAGCGCTTTAGGGAACATCTCTGGGAGACCCGCACCAATCAACCACACCGCCCTGTGGCCCAACACTTCAACACCCCTTCCCACTCTGCCGCGGATATGGATGTCCTGGGCCGCTTTCACCGCCGCTCCCTCACCACCCGACGCCTGGAGGAAGAACGCATCAACGTCCGCCTGGAACACTTCAACCCCAGGACATCAATGTGGACTTCAACAGTTTCCTGATTTCCCCTTCGACCACCTCATTCCAGTTCCAAACTTCCAACTCAGCACTGTCCCCATGACTTGTCATATCTGCTGATCTTCTTTTCCACCTATCCACTCCACCCTCCTCTTTGACCTATCGCCTTCATCCCACCCACAGCCACCCATTGTACTCTTTGCTACCTTCCCCCAACCTCCTCCCTGACCTATCACCTTCATCCCCACCCCCACTCACCTACTGTACTCTATGATACTTTCTCCCCACCCCCACTCTTCTCTCATTTATCTCTTCACCATTCAGGCACTCTGCCTGTATTCCTGATGAAGGACTTTTGCCCGTCGCGTCTACTTTCTTCCTCCTCACAATGCATGGCAGGTGACATACGTTCCAGGTGAAGCAGCGTTGTACCCTGTGGTCGTTCCCCTCAACAATAAGTATACCGCTTTGGAAACTGTTGGGGGGAAGGCCTAGCAGGGGTAAGCTGCAGTGACCGGTTCTCTGGCACGAGGTCCAGTTCTGAGGCTCAGAAGGGAAAGGGGGAGAGGAGGAGAGCGCTAGTTATAGGAGACTCTATAGTGAGAGGGACGGACAGGCGGTTCTGTGGACATGGGCGAGACTCTTGGATGGTTTGTTGCCTCCCGGGTGCCAGGGTCCGAGACATCTCGGACCGTGTCTTTAGAATCCTTAAGGGGCAGGGTGTGCAGCCAGAAGTCGTGGTGCACGTTGGCACCAACGACATAGGTAGGAAAAGGGGTGGGGAGGTCATTCAGGAGCTCAGGGAGTTAGGCTGGAAGCTAAAAGCTAGGACGGACAGAGTCGTCATATCTGGGTTGTTGACGGTGCCACGTGACCTGTACAAGCAGGACGGGTTGCACCTGAACCAAAAGGGCACCAATATCCTGGGAGGTAGGTTTGCTAGCACTCTTCGGGGGGATTTAAACTAATTTAGCAGGGGGATGGGATCTGGACTTGTAGTCCAGCAAGTAAGTTAGCTGTTTGTCCGGATGTCTAAGAATGTAGGGAGACTGTGGAGGAAGTAGCACTGACAGGGAATACTTGCGGACACAGAGATGGGTTCAAGTGTGTATACTTTAACGGAAGGAGTATCAGAAATAAGGTGGGTGAACTTAAGGCGTGGATCGGTACCTGGGACAACGATGTTGTGGCCATCACGGAAACGTGGATAGAGAAGGGACAGGAATGGTTGTTGGAGGTTCCTGGTTACAGATGTTTCAGTAAGATTAGGGAGGGTGGTAAAAAAGTAGGAGGTGGTGGCGTTGCTAATTAGAAATTGTATAACGGCTGCAGAAAGGCAGTTCGAGGGGGATCTGCCTTTGGAGGTAGTATGGGCTGAAGTCAGAAATACGAAAGGAGCAGTCACCTTGTCAGGTGTTTAATATAGACCCCCCAATAGCAGCAGAGATGTGGAGAAACAGATTGGGAAACAGATTTTGGAAAGGTGCAGAAGCCACAGGGTAGGAGTCATGGGCGATTTCAACTTCCCAAATATTGATTGGAAGCTCTTTAGATCAAGTAGATTGGATGGGACGGTGTTTGTGCAGTGTGTCCAGGAAGCTTTTCTAACTCAGTATGTAGATTGTCCGACCAGAGGGGAGGCCATATTGGATTTGGTACTTGGTAACGAACCGGGATAAGTGATGGGCTTGTTAGTGGGTGGGCATTTTGGTGATGGTGACTACAATTCTGTGACTTTCACCTTGGTTATGGAGAGAGAGAGGTGCATGCAACAGGGCAGGTGTTACAATTGAGGGAAGGGTAAATAGGATGCCGCAAGACAGGATCTGAGGAGCATAAATTGGGAGCATAGGCTGTCAGGGAAGGATCTCGTGGAAATGTGGAACTTTTTCAAAGAACAGATACGACGTGTCCTTGATATGTATGCACCTGTCAGGCAGGAAAGAGATGGTCGTGTGTGGGAACCTTGGTTGACGAGGGAGGTTGAATGTCTTGTAAAGAGGAAGAAGGAGGCTTACATAAGGTTGAGGAAACAAGGTTCAGACAGAACATTGGAGGGATACAGGATAGCCAGGAGGGAGCTGAAGAAAGGGATTAGGAGAACTAAGAGAGGGCATGAAAAATCTTTGGCGGATAGGATCAAAGATAACCCCAAGGCATTTTATGCGTATGTGAGAAACATGAGAATGAGGAGAACGAGGGTAGGTCCGATCAAGAACAGTAGTGGGAGACTGTGTGTTGAGTCGTAAAAGATAGGAGAGGTCTTGAATGAGTACTTTTCTTCAGTACTTACAAACGAGAGGGACCGTATTGTTGAAGAGAAGAGTGTGAAACGGACTGGTAAGCTAGAAGAGATACTTGTTAGGAAGGAAGATGTGTTGGACATTTTGAACAACTTGAGGATAGACAAGTCCCCCGGGCCTGACGGGATATATCCTCGGATTATGTGGAAGCAAGAGAGGAATTTGCAGAACTGTAGGCAATGATCTTTTCGTCTTCACTGTCAACGGGGATGGTACCAGAGGACTTGAGAGTGGCGAATGTTGTGCCCCTGTTCAAAAAAGGGAATAGGGATAACCCCGGGAATTACAGGCCAGTTAGTCTTACTTCGGTGGTAGGCAAAGTAACAGAAAGGGTACTGAGGGATAGGATTTATGAGTATCTGGAAAGACGCTGCTTGATTAGAGACAGCCAGCACGGATTTGTGAGGGGTAGGTCTTTCCTTACAAGTCTTATTGAATTCTTTGAGGCGGTGACCAAGCATGTGGATGAGGGTAGAGCAGTGGATGTAGTGTACATGGATTTTAGTAAGGCATTTGATAAGGTTCCACATGGTATGCTTATGCAGAAAGTCAGGAGGCATGTGACAGAGGGAAATTTGGCCAGTTGGATAGAAAACTGGCTAACCGGTCGAAGTCAGAGAGTGGTGGTAGAAGGTAAATATTCAGCCTGGAGCCCAGTTACAAGTGGAGTTCCGCAGGGATCAGTTCTCTGCTGTTTGTAATTTTTATTAATAACTTGGAAGAGGGAGTCGAAGGGTGTGTCAGTAAATTTGCAGATGATACGAAGATTGGTGGAGTTGTGGATAGTGAGGAGGGCTGTTGTCGGCTGAAAAGGGACTTAGATATGATGCAGAGCTGGACTGAGGAGTGGCAGGTGGAGTTCAACCCTGCCAAGTGTGAGGTTGTCCATTTTGGAAGGACAAATAAGAATGTGGAATACAGGGTTAACGGTAGGATTCTTAGTAAGGTGGAGGAGCAGAGGGAGCTTGGGTTCTATGTTCATAGATCTTTGAAAGTTGCCACTGAGGTGGATAGAGCTTGTAAGAAGGCCTATGGTGTATTAGCATTCATTAGCAGAGGGATTGAATTCAAGAGTCGTGAACTAATGTTGCAGCTGTACAGGACCTTGCTTAGGCCACACTTGGAGTACTGTGTGCAGTTCTGGTCGCCTCACTTTAGGAGAGATGTGGAAGCTTTGGAGAGGGTTCAGAGAAGATTTACCAGGATGTTGCCTGGAATGGAGAATAGGTCGTACGAGGATAGGTTGAGAGTGCTAGGCCTTTTATCATTGGAACGGCGAAGGATGAGGGGTGACTTGATAGAGGTTTATAAGATGATCAGAGGAATAGATAGAGTAGACAGTCAAAAACTTTTTCCCTGGGTACAACAGAGTGTTACAAGGGGACATAAATTTAAGGTGAAGGGTGGAAGGTATTTAGATTAGATTAGAATTAGATTACTTAGAGTGTGGAAACAGGCCCTTCGGCCCAACAAGTCCACACTGACCCGCCGAACCGCAACCCACACATACCCCTGCATTTACCCCTTCACCTGACACTACGGGGAATTTAGCATGGCCAATTCACCTGACCTGCACATCTTTGGACTGTGGGAGGAAACCGGAGCACGCGGAGGAAACCCACGCAGACACGGGGAGAACGTGCCAACTCCATACAGTCAGTCGCCTAAGGCGGGAATTGAGCCCGGGTCTCTGGCGCTGTGAGGCGGCAGTGCTTACCACTGTGCCACCGTTCCGCCCTAGGGGGGATGTCAGGCGTAGGCTCTTTAACCAGAGAGTGGTGGGGGCATTGAATGCGGTGCCTGTGGGAGTGGCAGAGTCAGAATCATTGGCGACCTTTAAGCGGCAATTGGATAGGTACATGGATGGATGCTTAAGCTCGGACAAATGTTCGGCACAACATCGTGGGCCGAAAGGCCTGTTCTGTGCTGTATTGTTCTATGTTCTATGTTCTACCTATAATTCAGTCAAAGGCTGTATTTGATGCTCGCAATGTCTTCTCCACTACTTTGCAGAGACGAAGTGCAGACAGCTTTGAAAGCTTTGCAGAACACCTATTGTTGTCCGAACAAATGACCCTGAGCTTTCTATTGCTTGATTCACTTCAACATGCCACCGTGTACTTCGAACAATGTCTGAGTCCCCAGCATTGCTGCAGTGCTCCAGTGATGTTCAATGGAAACTGAAAAAAAGGAGCTTCACTTTCCATTTGGGAACTTTGCATTCTTACGAATTTCATACCCTTTGCAACAAATTTAGCACCTGAGCACATTTCCTCCATTTCCCACAACCTCACACACATGAGGCTTTGTCATCGCATTTGCTGCTCCCACACCTTGACTGATAGCCAGCCATGAACTTTCCCAATTGGCAGTAATGCATTTCCACAGACTGACCATTAACCGTTCGTTCATCTGTACAACGTTTATTTTTTTCTATGTATATAAGTATCAATCTGACGTTAACTAACCCTTCACATATCCCGAACCCTGCGCCGATTTTCTGGACTGACAAACATCCTGTTCCGAGCTACCATCTATTCTGAAGAAGGTTCACTGGAATCGAAACATGAACTCCAATTTTTCTTCAAAGATGCTGCCACAGCTGCGAAGAATATCCAGCAATTTCTGTTTCTGTTTCAGATTTATGATATGCACCGTTCTTTCGGATATTCTTTCAGACAAACAACGTTACACGGATATGAATGACTAACTCACTTGTCACGTAATCTTACTTAAAAAAGTCTCGCAACTGAAAACCAGTCTTCTCAAATCATTGAGGATTATGACAGCCCATAAACCGACTGCCATGGTCAGGCAAGAATTCACAAGGGCAAAATACCTTTTAAACATCATGTGCCAGGCAAACGTTATTTACAAGATTCCATGCAAATCTGACACGCAACACTATACACGACAAACATGGAGACAACGAGTAATCCACATCCTCAAGCACCAACTAACCACAAAACGCCATGACCAGCTGTCCCTAGTGGCGACACACACACAAATGGCAAGGACCACATATACGATTGGGATAACAGGAAAGAAAAAAAACACAGGGCAGTCAGAGAATTTCTCGAAGCACAGCAATAATCCACGGATCCCATCAACCATCACATAGACCTAGATACAACATACCATCCACTATAACAGACAATTGTAACCACCAACCGGAAACAGCAGAAACACAACCAAGTAAATTCCAGAAGTGACAGTGCAGCAGTGCTTCAAACGTAGTCGCGGAAGCACTGAAGATGTCACCAGACAGGGAACGAAACGTCTGCAAATGACCTTCCTAGCTGCATGAACATGACAGCTGGTGCCATAGCTGCAAATTTCCACGTAAACCGCTAACAAGCTATTTCAAAAATAACAAAAAAACCCGACAGCGTCAATTAAGTGTCGATTTCATAGAATGCTGACCATTAAGTAGGATTGAGACATCAACTGAACAATATGATTCGTTGGCTTCTGCCTACGAACACCTCTTTATTTTTTTGAAAGAAAGTACAAATGTCTTAATAAAGTGGCATACATTCTTCTAATTATTTCATCAATGTTGTTAGGGTGACTGCCTCCACCATCCCTATCGGCACTGAGTTCCAGATTACCACTTGCCGCTGGTTGAAAGTAAGTTGCGCATTCCATCTGAATGTTCTACCCTTCATCTATGCATCCGGACATTCATCCCTCCGACAAGGGGAACGGTTTGTTCATGTCCAAATTATCTATTCCTCTCATAATTCCTGCATCTCAATCATGTCCACTCTCAATCTCATTTCTTCTGCGGAACGGATCTGTAGTTTGTTCAATATCTTTCATAACTGGATCTCATCATCACAGAAAAAACACTAGCCAATCTCCTTAGCACGACCACCAATCCACTGCGTTCAATCCGTCCTGTCATGTGCATTCCAGAAGTGCGCATAATGCTCTCGCTGTGGTCTGAGCAACATTTTATATAGTTCCAGCAAAACCGTTTTCATGGAGTGCAATAATTGATCCAGAAATTTGGTCAGGCCCTGAAGGATATGCTGAGGCTGGACAGTGCCCTCAGCAGCTCAGCTGGTCAGGAAAACGTTGGTCTTTACACTCACAGACCTGAAGCCGGTACAGCCGATCACTTCCACAAGGATGAGCCACAGACATGACTTCAGCTATGAACACCAAGCCCACTTGCCCATCTTGCTGTTGAGAAGGTCTGATCCCCGATGAAGAGGGGTTGTCGTACAAGGACCGGTTGCATAGGTTAGGCCTACAATCATTGAATTTTAGAAGAATAAGAGGCGAGCTTATTGTATTAACAAGATTCTAAATGGACCTGACAGGGAAGATGAGGACAGTGTTTTTAATTCCCCTTGTGGGAGTGTCTTAGACCAGAGGATATCCACTCTGAATAAGGGATCGTCAGGCAGAGATTAGATTACTTACAGTGTGGAAACAGGCCCTTCGGCCCAATAAGTCCACAATGACCCTCCGAAGAGCAACCCACCTAGACCCATTCCCCTACATTTACCCTTTCACCTAACACTATGGGCAATTTAGCATGGCCAATTCACCTAGCCTGCACATTTTTGGACTGTGGGAGGAAACCGGAGCACTCGGAAGAAACCCACGCAGACACGGGGAGAATGTGCAAACTCCACACAGGCAGTTGCCTGAGGCGGGAATTGAACTTAGTACTCCTGGCATGTGAGGCAGCAGTGCCACCGTGCCACCGAGATGAGGAATACCTTTATTCAGTTGGTACTGAACCACTTGAATTATTTTCCGCAGAGGGCTGTGCTCTGATTTGGTGCTAAAATTTATTCTAGCCTGTGATACAGAGATCTTTAATCGTGGATTATGGGGAAATTGCGGGATATTGGAGTTGAGGCTGCTCAGACCAGCGACGATCACTTTGAGTGGCACAGACGTCTCCTTGGGCACTCCAACTGTGACAAGAATATCACCTTTGAGCAAAGGAGAACAAACTTACATGTACTAGTCCAGATGCGAGCGTACGGCGGCGCTGTTTTACTTCACTGAGACATCTCTACGTTTGAACTCCAAACCTCTTGCAATGAATGGCAACATGACATTTCCGTGCCATTTGGCTTGCCGCAAATCAGACAGTTATTAAATTCTTGTTCCACAATGAGGGCACAGTTTGGAAGAAATTTGAGAATGTTGATCAGATAGGATCGTGATTGATTCGGCATCAACATCGAAGAAAACATCAGCAGCTCATATGAGATGTTAACAATTGGGAAACAACTATTGGTGGTTTAACCTGGGGGTCACCAAAACTATGGTGAGGATACAACATGAGAAAATGGGAGCTGCATGATACTAATGAGTTGTGTCATGAAATTTAAGACATCCATTGTACGTTTAAGAAAGAATGAATGTCATTTTGCTCTGAGACCTCATAAGCACCTGCCATATGACTAGCTTGCAGTCTCAAAGTGCAGTGCGACTTGAAAATTTGTAACATTTGACTGGGAAATAGAAATCTGATATGTTGCTGTTTTGACAACAATTCGAATTTAACCACTCAGTTTGAAGTATGCCTCGGGATACTAAAACCCAATCAACTTTGAATTTATTGATTTTGACAAACTCGAAGAAATGAGGCGATTCGACGTTTGGTATATGAACAAGTCTCTTGAACGCCTGATAGAGTAAGACTGCCATTCTAAAACACATTATGCCAGAGGTACGTTTTTTTATATGAAACATCTTTGCAGTAAAAGACAGAAGTCGACCGAGAGAGATATCCAATCGAAATAAGAAGGACACCAGAGACGACAGCCGCTATGTGGTTTTGAAATTAAGTTGATGTAATTTGAGCAAGGATGGTTATTGGAACACTATATTGTTATTGAATTGGAGGCAGATAACAAACAGTGAAGAAAAAGGGGGACTTAGAGTTGTGAATAGTTGTTGTACAATTTTCACTTTTAGACTTAAGGAACAAATTAATATTATCTTCTTTAAATAATGGAATTTCGGAATTCTCTGTAACTCATTTTAAAAGACTATGAAGCGAGTTGAGCTTTTCTGGGTTTAATTAGCAGAAGGGTTCGCCATCATGTGGTAACAATGTGTGAGCTCATCCAGGATATGTACAGGTTTAGACAAATGAAGTCTATGATCTGGTCAGTTTTGAATAGATACAGGGTATGAAAGATCCCAGCAGATTTCAGAACATGCTGATTAATGTCGTTTATCTTTAAAACAAATGAAGGTGAGAAATTTTGTTTAATTTCGGTTACTTTTCGTTGGTTAAATTTAAAGTGAGAGAAAAGGCACTTAAAATTGCTAAAGAGGTTCTGGGGTTTGAAGATGACTCCCAAATTTTCGAAGTAAGTATAGAAAGATAGAAGAAGGCCACACTTTTAGAATTAGCAAATATGTTAGACTTGGGCCTAACCAGGGACCAATGTAAAACTGAAGTTGTAAGAGACTTAGTCGAGCACTTAGCTTTATCAGTGACACAAGCAAGTGCACTAGAGTTGAAAAACCTAAATTACAATTGAGGAAAATGGAGTTTGAAGATAATGAAAGGAAAAGAACGTTCTTAGTTGAACAAAGAGAAAGACAAGACAGAGAAAAAGAGAGATAAGAAAGAGAAAGGCAGAGAGAATTTCAACTTCAGAATTTGCTCATTAGTCTGGAGAGTCAAGTCAACCGCATGGAGATGACGAGAGAAACTACTGATTAATGCAAATACGCTAAAACATTGCAACATTATGAAGAGAAATATGTTGAAGCATTCTTCATTTCATTTGAAAAAATGCAGCGGCAGACGGAGTGGCCAGACAAATTGTGGGTATTGCGAATTCAGGCTTACCCAGTATGCAAAGATAGTTAGGTATTTGCAGCGCAGTTAGTTGATGGGTCAATAGAATGTGCATCTACCAAACAGGCTATTTTGAGTGATTATTAATTTGTACCAAAAGCGTATAGACAGCGGTTCAGAAATATACAGAAGGAAACAAGTCAGATTTATGTCGAGATCAAAGAATTTAACAGAGCAATTTGCAAGATTTGTGAAGGTTTGTCGCTCAGGTTGAGGTTTAGGGTGTAGGTTTGCTCGTGAGCTGTAGGTTTGATATCCAGACATTTCATTAACCAGCTAGGTAACATCATCAATAGCGACCTCCAAGTGAAGTGAAGCTGTTGTCTCCTGCTTTCTATTTATATGTTTGTTCTGGATGGGGTTCCTGGGGTTTGTGGTGATGTCATTTCCTGTTCGTTTTCTGAGGGGTTGATAGATGGTATCTAGATCTATGTGTTTGTTTATGGCATTGTGGTTGGAGCGCCAGGTCTCTAGAAATTCTCTGGCATGTCTTTGCTTAGCCTTTTCCAGGCTAGATGTGTTGTCCCAGTCGAAATGGTGTTTTTTTTTTTTGCTCCGCGTGTAACGCTATGAGGGAATGTCTTTTTGTGGCGAGCTGGTGTTCGTTTATCTTGTTGGCTAACGTGCTTCCTGTTTGTCCCTACGTATTGTTTGTGGCAGTCCTTGCATGGAATTTGAAGACGACATTGGTTTTGTCCATGGGTTGTACTGGGTCTTTTATGTTTGTTTGTTTTTTGTTTGAGAGTGTTGGTAGGTTTGTGTGTTATTAGGATTCCGAGTGGTCTTAGTAGTCTGGCTGTCATTTCTGAAACTTCTTTGATGTATGATAAGGTGGTTAGGGTTTCTAGCTATATTTGGTCTGCTTGTCGTGGTTTGATCTTGAGAAATCTGTGGACTGTATGTTTTGAGTATCCATTCTTCTTGAATATATTGTATAGGTGGTTCTCCTCTGTTTTCCGAAGTTCGTCTGTGCTGCTGTGTGATGTGGCTCGTTGGAATAGTGTTCTGATACAGCTTCGTTTGTGTGGGTGTTGGGATGGTTGCTGGTGTAGTTATGTATTTGGTCAGTGTTTGTCGGTTTTCTGTAAACGCAGATTTGTAGTTCTCCGTTGTCTGTTCTTGCCACTGTGACGTCCAGGAATGCGAGTTTGTTGTCGGTTTCTTCCTCCTTGGTGAACTTTATGCCTGTGATGATGTTAAATGTCTCTTCTATCTTGTTTCATTTTGTGATGCCAAAGGTGTCATCTACATAGCGGACCCAGATTTTGGTTTGATGGTTGGTAGGGCTGTTTGTTCTAGTCTTTGCATTACCGCTTCTGCTATGAATGCTGATAGAGGAGATCCCATGGGTGTGCCGTTGGGTTTGTTTGTAGATTATGCTGTTGAAGGTGAAGTGGGTGGTGAGGCACAGGTCCACCAGCTTCCTGATGTATTCGTTGGTAATGTGATTGATGGTGGTTGGGGTGTAATTGAGGGTCTCTTCTAAATGTGTGGTAAGTATTTCCTTTGGAAGGTCGAGGTTGATGGAGGTGAACAATGCTGTTACGTCAAATGAGATCATTGCTTCGTCTTCCTTTATTTTTTTTTAGATTAGATTACTTTACAGTGTGGAAACAGGCCCTTCGGGCCAACAAGTCCACACCGACCCGCGGAAGCACACCCACCCAGACCCATTCCCCTACATTTACCCCTGCACCTAACAATACAGGCAATTTAGCGTGGCCAATTCACCTAATCTGCACATTTTTGGAGTGTGGGAGGAAACCGGAGCACCCGGAGGAAACCCACGCAGACACGGGGAAAATGTGCAAACTCCACACAGTCAGTCGCCTGAGGCGGGAATTGAACCCGGGTCTCTGGCACTGTGAGGCAGCAGTGCTCACCACTGTGGCACCGGGCCGCCCACCGGTTTTTGATGATTTTTTAAGGAATTCCTGGGTGGAGTGAATGGAGTGCTGTGACTCTTCTACTCGGTATTTCAGTCTTGCGTGTAGTTCTTTGGCGAGTCCGTAAGTTGGTGTTCCGGGTACTGAGACTATGGGTCTGAGGAGGGCTCCTGGTTTATGGATTTTTGGTAGTCCATAGATTCGTGAGGTGTTGGCCCCATCTGGTTTCATTTTTATGGAAAACGGTCTCGTTTAATTGTCCTGTATTGTGTAATTTTCTTAGGAGATATGAAATTTTGTTTCCTAGTTGTGGGGTCGGGTCTAGCGCCACCTATTGGTAGGGTTTAGTGTCTGCGTGTAGTGCATCGGCTTCCTTTGTGTAGTCCCTTCTGTTCAGAATGACTGTGAGCCGACCTTTGTCTGCAGGTAACATAACGATGTTTTTGTCTTTTTTGAGGTTTTCTAGGGCTTTCTTTTCTTGTGTGTTCAGTTTGTTTCCTTTCCTCTTTCGGTTCAGAGTAGGTGCAACTGTCTGTCTGATCGTTTGTTGTGTTTCTTCCGTGAGTTTGTTATCCTTCAATGTGGTTTCTAATGCCGATAGGAAATCCTTCTTGACAGCGTCTCGGTAATTGAAATTTAGTCCTTTTACTAGTACCACTTTTTCTGTGTCTGATAGTGTTCGGTCTGATAAGTTCTTTATCCATGCCCCTGTGTTATCGGTTTTGTCTTTGTTTGTGAGTTTGTCAAGTTTTTTCTTCAGGTCCCGATTTTTCTTTTTCTGTGTTTGTCGTTGTTTGGTGTTTATGGCTCATTCTACCGCGTCAGTCCATTCTTGATTTGTCGTTTGTTTGAATAACGGTTTTTGGCGCGCAATTTCCCGTTTGCATTTTCGGAGTCTGTGGTGGGCATCATTGATTAGTTCTCGGAGCATTCTGCGGCCGCTTCGTTCTGTTAAACTTCTGGCTTGAGGTGTTTTTATCGGCGGTTTGTATTGAAGACATTTTGGCAAATAGACAGCAGGAGACAACAGCTTTGCTTCACTTGGATGTCACCACTGATGATGTTACCCAGCCAGGTAATGAAACGTCTGGATATCAAACCTACAGCTCAGCGAGCAAACCTGAACAGAGCAACTTTGATAAATGGGTGTAGCCTTTAAAATTAGATAAGACGAATGATGCTTTAAATTAGATTATTCTGCTGTAGGTGTTTAAAATCTCACTTCCAGAGATAATTAGAATTCATATGGATGATCAGAAAGTCCATGGAGAGTGGCAGAAATGGCAGAAGGATATGCATTGTTGCATAAGTTAAAAATTAGCTTTCAATCAGAATTTCATCCTGTGATAGGATAGAAATAACGGTAGCAGAACGAACTTTTAACGAGGATTCATCTACTGAGATGGCATGGGCTGAGGTTGTAAACAGCAGAGGAGAGGTCACACTGCTTGGATTTTCTATAGGCCTCCGCAAAGTTCTAGGGTTGTGAAGATTATTGGCAAAGCATTTCTGGGCAGGAGTGAAAGGAACAGGGTGGTCATTATGGGGAACATTAACTCCTCCAGCATTGACTAGAAATGCTATGATTCTCGTACGTCGGATGGATCAGATTTTTTCGAATATGAATAGGAGGATTTTCTGGCACAGTATGTCGAAGGGCCGACAAGAGGGGAGGCCACACTGGATCTGGCACTTGGTAACAAACCAGACCAGGTGTTTGTTTTAGTAGTAGGTGAGCACTTTGGAGAGAGTGTTACTAATTCGGTTGTGATTAGTTTAGCGATGGAAAGGGATAGTTAGAGGCCACAGGATAAGAATTATAGATGGGGGAAGGGCACTTACAGTGCGATTAGGCAATGCTTAGGAGGCATAGATTGCGGTAGCAAAATGCGGAGGATGTGGACAATCGAAATGTGGAGCTGGTTTAAGGAGCAGATATTGCGTGTCGTTGATTGGTATGTGCCTTTCAAGTAGGGAGGAAGTGATAAGAAAAGGGAACCGTGGTATACTAAAGGAATTGCAACTCTTTCTAAGCGGAAGAGGAAGGCTTATGTGGCATTCAAAGGTGATGGTTCAGGTGAGGCGATGGAGAGTTAAAGATTAGCAAGGAAGGATTTAAGGCGAGAGTTAAGAAGAGCAAGGAAGGGACATGAGCAATCTTTAGCAGGTAGAATGAAGGAGAAGCCTACAACTTTCGATAAGTATGTGAGGAATAAAAGATGTCTCCGGTAGGAATAGAGCCAATCAAAGGCAGAAGTGGGAAGTTGTGTGTGGATCATGTTGATATCGGCGTGTTGCTGAACGAATATTTCTCATCTGTTTTCACTCAGGAAAAGGAGAATATTATTGAAGAGAAGACTGAGATGCGGGTTGTTATACTAGAAAGTATTAAGGTTAGTAAGAAGATCATGTTATCATTTCTCGAAGGTTTGAAAGTAGATAAGTCCTCTTTGCTGGATGAGTTTTATTCGAGGATTCTCTGGGAAGCTAGGAAGGAGATTGCAGAACCATTGTCCTTTACGCTTGAGTCGTCATTGTCTACAGGTTTAGTACCAGAGGACTAGAGGATTGCAGATGTTGTGGCACTGTTCAGCAAGTGCAGTAGAGATGACCCAGGTAATTACACACGAATGAGCCTTATGTCTATTATAGGAAAATATTTGGACATGAACAGTCTTTTGCAGGTAGAAGAAAGGAGAACCCGAAAGCCTTCTCTCGGTATGTGAGGAATAAAAGGATGAGTAGAGTTGCAATAGTGCCAGTCAAAGGCAGAATGGGAAGTTCCACGTGGACCCTGTGGGGATGGGAGACTTGCTAAACGAATATTTCTCATCTGTTTTCATTCAGCAAAAGGAGAATATCGTAGAGGGGAAGAGTGAGACACGGGATATTAGAGGATTATCTGTGATGCTAGGGAGGAGATGGTGGAGCGTTTGTCCTTGACCTTTGAGTCGTCGTTGTCTGCAGGTTTTGGAATCAGAGTATTGTCGGATTGCAAATGTTGTGTCCTTTTTCCAGAAGGGCAGTAGACATGACCTAGGTAATCACAGAACGGTGAGCCTTACGTCTGTCGTAGGAAAGGATTTCGACAGGATTATAAGAGATAGGATTTATAATCATCTGGTAAGCAGCAATTTGATTGGATGGTAAACATGGTTTCGTCAAGGACAGGTTGTGTCTCACAAACCTCATTGAGTTTATTGCGAAGATGACCAATCATGTGGATGAGGGTAAGGCAGTTGACGTGCTCACCTACCTCCAAATCCAAGACCTGGCTGGTTTCATTACCCAGCACCAACATTAATTGGGCCTCCACACTTGGTGGCCTGTCTACACACTGTGTCAGGAAATCGTCCTGCACACATTGGACAATAATTCACCCCTGTAATGTACTTGAACTATAGTATGGTCAGTCGATATTTGTAAAATTAAAGTCCCCCATAACAACTACCTTGTCACTCTCCCTCTTGTCGATGATCATCTTTGCTATACTATCTTCTACTCCTCTGGAATTATTCCAAGGCCCGTAGAAAATTCCCTGTCACGTGATCTCTCCTTTCCGACTTCTAATCTCATCCCATACTACCTCAGTAGATGAGTCCTCAAAAGTTCTTTTTACAACTGTAATACTGTGGTACTAACAATACCACACCACCCCCTGTCTTAACATTTTCTCTGCTCTTATTGGAGTATCAAAATCCTGGAACCTGCAATAACCATTCCTGTCCCTGTGCTAACTATGTGTCTGAAATGGCCACAACACCGAACTCTCAGGGACCAATCCATGCTGCAAGTTCACCCACCGTATACGGATGCTCCTGGTGTTGAAGTTAGACACACGACAAATCAATATCTTGCTTGCCTTCTTGCGATCTTGAAACCTTAGTTCTGACCTCACGACGCAAAACCTCTTGTATAAACGAACTACAATTTCGGTTCCCATCCTCCTGAATTATCGAGGAATTTCCACGACCAACCTCGACAAAAGAGGTACATGGAGTTTTGGGACAAAGCGGATTTATCTGGAACTTCTGACAGGTATGACTTTAATCGGCATGCAGGTTGGGTAAATCACTTCGTAGTGCCATCGTAGCATAAGGTTTCCTCGCGTTAATATGGAATGATTTTCACGACTGATATGTTGAGTAACCTATGAGAATCGGGTATAACCATGGCTTGATACTTTTTTAATGAGAACAGTATATTTTGCAAAATAGTTTTCGAGAGGCCTTCAAAATTGACGACTATAATATGATAAAATTCTTCATCGAGGAGGACAGTTATGCAGTTAAATCTGAAACAGCGGTCCTCAACTGAACAGGGGAAATCACGATGGTATGGGACACAAGATGATGATGATAGATCAGGGAGCATTACTAAAATGATGAAGGTTTAATAGTGAGAGCAACCATCCAAATATCGCATGGATGAACTACAGCATCTGTTGGTTTCTGGCAGTAATGTCAATTACTGTCAATGGTGAAACAACGCTTTACCCAAGAATTTAGAGATGGCACTAGATTCAAGGAAGCAACATCAACATTCGTCCAATTAGACCCCTGGAGCAGAGAGGTTAAAAGAGATTGATCAGAGATCAATCCATTCACAGGGATTAATGGAAGCACAATATGTGTAAAAAGGGAAATTTCGAGGAGGGAAAGCGAAATTTGTGAAGGGAAAATATTTGGTAGAGTGCTCTAAAATTGGATTGTGCACTACTTGAATTGGGCACAAGATTTGGGAGATGGAAATTTGGGTGGGCTGGAAGTAATTTTGTTGGGCAGATTTAATGAGGAGGTACTTGCAGGGGTTGAAAATTTGGGGCTCAGTTCTGCTGTTGGAACCTCACACAACCTGACAGCGTATGTGCTCAGTGGAAGAACAAGCGATCACCTTCACAAATACTTCATGTTTTTTGCCACCATTGATGCCTATATATCCATTACTGCAATATTAATGGAAATGAGGGTAAGTTGATGTTTCCCTCTTTTCACCAACTGAAAAATGGGAAATCTATTCCATTGGACGTGACCAGCTGTTTTTGTTGTGATATCCTCCCTCTCTGCCCTCTACAATCTCGGTTATGACTATCGGAGACAACTGACAACAATGTATTCTGTGTGCACTGTTTATCTTGGAGAAAAAAATAGTTTCGGCAGCTGAAGGAAGTGCTCAGCAGGAGTTAAAGGAATTCTCTTTTCTTGTTCTTGTTTCATTTCATGAGACAACGCAGAGCCTGTCTTCAATATTTGGAACTCCCAGAGCAAACCTCTTCTGGATTGAACATAACACTGTTATCACCTCAGGTGTGTTTAACTTCTGTTTTGGACTGAAAATAATACATTCAGGACCAACAACTTCCAGGCGAGGGTCATTACCTCTTTCTGGTCTGTGCCCCATTTTTTTTTCGATTCCTGTATTTCATCTCAATTCCGTTTGTTATATTCTCTGCCTTCCTCCCTCTTTTTGTCCAGTTTTCTCACATTCAGTCTTTCCTTTTATGTCTCTCTCTTCATCCCTGCCACTTCCATTTTCCCAGATGCCTAAACGTTTCTAATATTAAACTTTTTTGGCTTGTTAAATATTTACCTCTGAGACGAATCTGACGTGTCTCAATTCACCATTCTGTCTGAAAATCCTAAGCGAAGTTGTCAGGTTTGAACTTCACTGAACGTGAATTTCGGGCAAACTCAGTCGACTTCAAACTCAGAACTATCAGTTTTTGATCTAGTTATTTGCTCCACTAACATCCCCACCCCTCCCCGCACCAAATGAATTGTAATGACTCACCACAATATTCTCAAAATGCAACTGGGGGCTGGTTACAAATTCTGGCCTCACCAAGTTCATCTACATTCCGTGAATCAATTCAAAAACTGGTCACAAAGGCTGAGTTCCAGAGTTGACAACAGAGTGACTGCTTCTTCATGTCCAGGCTGCATTTAATCGAGTGCAGCATTAATGGTCCCCTCGCTGACATAGAGGCGACTGGAATTGTGAACGTGGTGAGTGGTGCAGGCAACAATCCGTTGGTTGAATTTGTGTCTAGAGCAAAAAAAGATGATAGTTGGAAACCAGATTATTGTCTTAACTTGCTGTTGCAAGTCTCTTAGCCTTTCAGGAATGAACACTTCTGTCTAACGCTCTGCCTGTTCAGATTTTTCCTGCACCATTACGTGAAACAGAGTATCCGCTAACAGAACCTGAACTCCCTAATTTTTCTCTTTACTTTTCACTTCGTGCAGTTTTCTATGGTAATGGGATCAGTATTGCACGCAGTCTGGGAAAATTCCAGGTTATTGCTGTTTTAACTCCTCTGTTTCTTCTTTTTCCTTGGGCTTCTCCACAATAAGGGATGTCACTCCCACCTTGGATTCTGCCAAGTCATTCCCAAGAACCAACTGAATTCCTGGAACAGACACTCTATCAATCACTCCCACTACAACTTCCTCAATCTTAAGTTGGCACTCAAACCTGATCTTACATAGGGGAACGCTAAATTTCTGTTCATCCATCTGACAAATAACCACAGTCTCGGGTAACAGATCAGAACTCGTCCATATTCTCTCATCCCTTACTATCAGCGACAGATTAGATCCTGTATATCTCACAATTTTCACTTCTTGTCCTTCTCCCTCTGTTCTTTCTGAGTAAACTTTACCAAGAGAGGCGGATTCTTTGGAGATATCAGGTACTAACTCCGTGCCCAGCCTCTCCCTACGCTGTTCACCCTCCTGCAGCTCCTCAGCTCGTCTTGGGGATCTTTTACTACCTTCACTAATGCCACAGGCATTCTTTTACTACATCTTCTCCCACAGAGCCTTTCTTGAACGATCAGCACTGTGTCTTTACGTGTCCCACTTTACCACAGCGGAAACGCCGGAGGCCTTTCACCTCCTGCCCACCCTCTTGAGCTTCTTTTTTATCCTGTGGTAAATTCTAAACAGTGTTCTCTACACTGTGTTTCGTAGTATCAGATCTCCCTTTCTCCCAATTGCTCTTTTTGTTTATTTTCTAACTCAATTTTCCTCAACTGTAATTTAAGTTTTTCTATCTCCACTGCACTTGTTTGTTTCTTTGACACACCTAAGTGCTTGAGAAATTCCCTTACAATTTCAGCTTTAATTTTGTCCTTGTTTAAAAACAAATCTAAATTATTTGCTAATTATAAAACCTTTTAATTCTAATTCTAAGCCTTTTTCTTTCCTTCTAAACTTCGTTGGCAAATTTGAGAATCATGTGCAACTCCGACAAACTCTTTAGTAATTTTGAGAGTCATTTCTCTCATTTTTAATTTAATAAAGTCACCAGAATTCAGCAAATTGTCTCACCTATGTTTTATTTAAAGATCTAGGACACTAGCCTTCAAGTGGTTAAACCTGTTGGGATTTGTCATATCCGAAATCTATTCAAATCTGTCTCCACCAGCTCAAATCACAGACGCGAGCCCGCAAACTGTTAGAACGCTGGGTAAACCCTTCTGTTTCATTTAAAACCAGCAACACAGAAAAGATTTATACCGTGCAGTAATCAGATAAAATTGGAGTGGACAAGGACCATTTAAATTAATAACTAATCTAACAACTGTTTACCATTCCATACTCTAACCAACCTGTTACGTTCCTTTCTGTAATAGTATAAAACTCCAAATCAAGATTTACAAACAACACTTCTTACCTCAAAACCAGTCAGGTTTTGCTCTTCCTGTGTCTTCTTTTCTTAGGAACGTCTGCGTCACAGGTTACTGATCGAAGAGATACTTTTAAGAGAGCTTTTTTTTTCAAGCAGTCTGTCTACATGCTGTGCTTGGCAGCTCTCCTCTCAAATGTTCAATTTTCCCCGTTCTTATACCCCAAAGCATCAGATTGTGTCACTGGCGTTTCAGATTGTCAATATACGCAATTCAACCTGGATCTGAGTTTGATATTTTTCGAGGTGTAATTTAAGCTTCTTGGCCGAATTTGAATTTTTTTTTTGTCTCATAGCAAAGCAGTGAGTAGTTTTTTTTTTAATCAAATGTGACCTTGTAAATTCTTCAGCACTCGGTATACTTGCCAAGTCCTTCACTCTCTTAAAGGTATACGCACATCTGGATTGAATGAGTTTATGATTCCATGGATCAAAAAGATATTCTCCCGATCTCCAGTCCATCCCTTATTCCAATTATCATCACAATGTTTTTCTCGGTTTCTGAACTTTCCACCCTGTAAAATCTCCGACATTTGACTATTGAAGGATGATTTGCAAAGTTCTCCATTGTGCTGCATAACCCATATTTATGTAATGATAATGGTCACTTTTTGAGTTCTCTGTTTTTCGTGCTGCTCTGGAGATCTTTATCTACACAGGTTCTGTGTCACCTTGACGAGATGGAGCAATTCTAACTCCTGGACACTAATTGGTCATCTGCAGAGAATTCTGCGAGTCACAGGCAGTGGAGAAAAACCATCTCATTAGTTTTGCCCAGCTCAACCGGTCTCTCTCTCCTCCCTCTCACTCTCTTTCTCTCCCCCTTTCTTCCAAGCTCTGTTTCTCCCTCCCCTCTCTCTTTCTTTCTCTCTCCAGTCTCTCTCTGTCTCTCTCTTTCTGCCCATTTTCTTCCAACTTCTCTATTAACTCTCCCCTTCCTTCCCTCACTCTCTCTTCCTTTCTCTCTCCCTCTCTCGACCCATTGACTCTTTATCTCCCACTAATTCTCTCCCGTGCTCACTTGTATTCTTTCGTTATCTGTGTTCCTTTTCTTTTCCTTTTTCTCTAATGTCTCACCCTCGCTCTATTGTTCTCTGCATGTATGTCTCTCCTCTTTATCTCTCCTTCTCTTACTCACGTTTCCTTTTATTGTCTGTCTTTTTCTCTCCCCTTATGTCTCTCTTACTAATTTCTTAACTTTGTCTCTTTCTCTTTTCAGCTTGCTCACACACTTTTACTCATTTCCACACCATCGCCAACTCTAGCACTAATTTCCATTTTCACCTCATTCAGTTTCCTCGAAGCTAGAGACATTGGGTTCACGTACAGACGTAGAACAAATTATATTTTGCAAAATTAGATATGTCATGAAGTCAGAAGACATTGACTTCACATCTGCATTTCCATTCACGAAAGAAAAAGACAATGCTTTCGAGGTGAATAATGTGATACTGGCTAGATGGGTTGAGGTTCACAAGAAGGAGGTGTCAGCAATTCTGGAAAGTGCGAAAATAGGTACCTCCCCTGTACCACATGGGATTTATCCCCATCACTCTCCTGTCTCTCTGTGATTGGCCCTTCTCTCTCGCCTTCTCTCCCTCTCAATTTCCCACCCCATCTCTTTTTCGCTACCTCTATCCTTCTTTTTCTCTCTTTCCAAATGGAAGCCAGTGAGGATATTGCCGAGCCTTTGGTTTTGATCTTTATGTCGTCATTGTCTGCAGAAGTAGTGCGAGAAGACTGGAGGAAAGCAAATGTTGTTTCCTTGTCCAAGAAGGAAAGTAGAGATATCCGTGGTTATTGTAGACCAGAGACCCATACTTCTGTTGTGGTAAAGTGTTGGAAAGTTTTGGAGAGATAGCATTTATAATCGTCTTGAAAGAAATAAGTTGATTACGGATAGTCAACACGGTTTGGTGAAGGTTAGGTCGTGCCTTACTGAGTTATTTGAGAAGACGACAAAACAGTTGGATGAGGGTAAAGCGGTTGATATGGTGCATATACTTCTTCGTAAGGTTTTGACACGTTTACCCACGGTACGCTATTGCACAAAATATGGAGGCATGAGTCTGATGGTGATTAAGTGGTTTGGATCAGAAATTGGCTTGTGGAAAGAAGATAGAGGACGAAGGTTGATGGGAAATATTTGTCCTGGAGTTCAGTTGATAGTGGTGTAATGCAAGGATATGTTATGAGGCCACTCCTGTTTAACATTTTTACAAATGATCTGGATGAGGACATAGAAGCATGAGCTAGTAAATGTGCGAAAGTTACTAAGGTCGGTAGAGTTGTGGATAGTGCTGCACGATGCTGTCGTGACAGATGGGCATAGCTAAGCTGACGAGTTGAGCTGAGAGTTGGCAAAATGCGTTTAATGTTAAAAGGTGTGATGTGATTCACTTTGGAAGGAGTAACAAGAATGTAGTTTACGAGGCTAATTGTAAGAGTCTTGTTAGTGTGAATGAACAGAAAGTTCTTGGTTTTCATGTATATGGAACCTTGAAAGTTGCCACCTAGGTTGATAGTGAGAAGACACATGATGTGTTAGCTTTATTCGTAGAGGTAATGAGTTGCAGAACCATGAGGACATGCTGCAGGGTACAAAACTCTGATGCGGTCACACTTGGAGTATTGTACACAGTGCTATTCACCACATTATAGGAAGGATGTAGAATCGTTGGAAAAGATTCAGACGAGATTTACTGGGATGTTGCTTGGTATTGAGGGAAGATCTTACGAGGAGAAGCTGAGGGACTTGAGGCTGTTTCCATTGGAGAGAAGTTCGAGAGGTGATTTGATTAAGATATGCAAGTTAATCAGAGTGTTAAGTCGGATGGACAGTGACAGCCTTTTGTCTTGGATGGCGATGGCTAGCACGAGAGTATATAGCTTTAAATTGATGAATAATTAATGTAGGACAAATGTCATAGGTAGTGTCTTCACTCAAAGAGAAGTTGTGGTTTGGAAAGCACTGCCTGCAACAGTAGTAAACTCCCCAACTTTAAGGACACTTAAATGGTCATTGTATAAGCATATAGATGAAAATGGAATCATGCAAGTTAAATGGACTTCAGGTAGGATTGTCAAATCGGCAGTACTTCGAGGGCTGAAGGGCCTGTACTTTGCTGTAATGTTTTATTTTCTATGTTCTGTGTACTGCGAAATTCTTGAGCAGATTGGTGCAGTACACATGCTTTTTAGCAAGGCATTTGGTCAGGTTTTTCATAACAGGCTAATTCAGAAATTAAGGAGTCATGGGATGCGCGGAAATTTGGCTCTCTGTGTACAGAACTGGCTGGCTAATTGAAGACAGAGTTTTGTAGTTGATTAAAAGTATTCAGCCTGGAGCTCGTTGACCAGTGGTATTCTGCAAGGGTCTGTTCTGGGACCTTTGCTCTTTGTGATTATTATAAATGATTGAATGAGGAAATGGCAGGGTGGGTAAGTAAGTTAGCTGATGAGAAAAGGTTGGTCGAGTGGTGTATAGTGTGGAGGGCTGTTATCAGTTGCAACAGCAATTTGTCAGGATGCAAAACTGGGCTGAGAAGCGGCAGTTGAAATTGGGAACAGGACCCTCCTGATCTATATCACGCACTGAGTGATTCCATATCTTCGCTCTGTTAACACGGTGACAGCTCTCCCAATCATATTACTCACTGAGTCCCCACGCCCAATATCTGCTACACAGTGGCAACTTCCCCAATGAATATTACTCAGTGGGTGCCCTACGCTCACTCTCTGTTACCACAGTGATCAGTAACTGCTGATTTATATTACACACCGTGAGAGGTAAATACTGATTTGCATTACACACGAAGTGACGCCACCCTGCCTGTCTGGTAACATAGTCACAGTTCTCTCTGGTCCACTCTGAGACCACATTGACAGCTCGGCCCAGTGAACATTACTCACTTTTTTTTAGTTTAGATTAAATTACTTACAGTGTGTAAACAGGCCCTTCGGCTCAACAAGTCCAAACTGACACGCCGAAGCGCAACCCACCCAGACCATTCCCCTACATTTACCCCTTCACCTAACACTACAGGCAATTTAGCAGGGCCAATTCACCTAATCCGCACATTTTTGTACTGTGGGAGGAAACCGGAGCAATTGGAGGAAACCCACACTGACACAGGGAGTATGTGCAAACTCAGTCAGTCACCTAAGGTGAGAATTGAACCCGGGTCTCTGGTGCTGTGAGGCAGCAGTGCTAACCACTGTGCCACTGTGCCACCGTGCCGCCCACTTAGTGTCCCACTCCCAACCTCGTTTACTACACTGATAGTTCCCTCTTGATCTAAATTACACAATGAGTGACTCCACACAACCACTTCATTACTTGAATCACTGATCCCTTCTGATCTATATTGCACGCTGAGTGACTCCACACTGCCTCAATGTTACTGCAGTGGCAGTCCCCCCGATGTAAATTACACACGGAGCGACCCAACACTCCTGATTTATTAGCACCGAGACAGCTCCTTTATGATCTATATTACATACACAGTTAGTCCACCTTTCTGCTCTATTACAACAGTTAGAGCTCTTCCAATGAATATTAATTACTGAGTGCCCCACACCCAATTTCTGTTGCCACAATGACATTGCACACTGAGTGACGCCACTCTGCCTGCCTGTTACCACCGCAACTGCTCTCTCGGAACTATATTACACACAATGTGATTCAAAACCTTCCTTCTTTTACCACCGTCACAGATCCGTCCTGCTCTACATTATATAGACTGTGCCCTTACAATGACCCCTTGTTATCACAGCGACAGCTCCCTCCTGATCTATCTTACACACTGATTGACTTCATATCCGTTCTCTGTTAACCCAGTGGCATCTTACTCCTGATCTATAATACAGAATGAGTGACTCCACATCTATTCTCTAGTACAACAGTGACGGCATCTTTCTGACCTGTCTGACATACTCAGTGACGTGACATCTACCCTCCTGATCGATTTTAATAGTGAAAATTCTAAACTCTCTGTTTTTTTGGTTCTTCTCATCCTTTAATACATTGAAGAAGTGAAGTGAATGGATATTTCAGAGCCTTTTGAAACTGCTGTCTGAAATTTCTCTGAATCACGCAATACAAAATAGAATTAGTGCAGCAACTCAGGATTTGTAGCATAAAGCCGAGTTCACGTGCAAAACCATCTATCTTAGTTCCATAGAACCATTTTTGTAATCGGTACCATATGCAATAAACGGTTAACGTTGTCCATAGGAAGATGAAATTGGCTGAGATGGTAAAGATCAGAATGATGGATTTTCTGCGTCTCTGCCTCTCTGCGTCTCTTGAACTCTCCATGCAACTGTTGGCAAATAGTGCCCTGCGGCCTCTGTTTCTCGCTAAAATATGTCTGACAGTGAAAGCATTGAACAGCAGAATCAGAAGAAATGGACAGCCAGGAGTTAGCATGTATTGGAGAAACTCTAGAGCTCCCCAAAATCGAGAGTAGACAACATTTAAACTTACAACACAGAACCAAGGAGCGTTCCACAAACGATACGTGCTCGTTAACATAAAAAACCAGAATACATTTTCAACACAGCTTAGCGCAGTCACTGTTCCAAGGACGACAACTGCCATTTTATTTGTGAAATATTTACGTTGTGGCTTCGGACAAGAAATGGCCAAAAACCGATCCAATGTGAATGCGACGGTGAACCAGACAGAGCAATCAGAAATTGTGTTCAACAGAACTGCGTGAAGGTTGCAGATGGGGATGAAAATCATGAAATAAAACTGTTCGCGGAAAACAATTGGAATGTGCCTCAATATCAGATCAAAAATAACGACCAGTAGATCCGTCACTGCCATGGAAAGCAGATAATAAGTGATGCTTCTGGAGAGACCACACTTCTTTTGACAGAGTATTACAATTGTCAGTACGTTCACTTTGAGGAAGAGAAAGAAATAATATGCAAATTATACGACTTCGCTGCGGGTAATGTTGAGAACATTGCAATAGTTTCTCTTTATTTCCTCACATTTGGATTTGAACTTTGTGTTGAAGATGAGAATGAACCTTGGACATTGAACGGGGGCTTGTTTGATTTTTTGACAAGAGAAGAACAAGTAAATTGGTAGTTGCATAAGGGAACTGGTCTGGAAAGGCAATTACAGGTTGAATCATTGTTCTAAGAATACTGCAGATATTTCAGCACTAGCATCTGTTAGGTTTAAGGTCTGGCTGTCAGTTGAATGTTTCGTTAGTCAACCAAAGGGAGACTGGACATTAACAACCAACCACAGCGAATATTGAAAATGAGAGGGCACTTCGGAATAAACTGGGTATTGCTGAGTTTTTCAAGTCAACGTCCTCATGCATGGAAGCTGCTGGGCTAGAAAATTGTGTTTGTGCTTCCTACTGTAATGGAGTCATACAATACGGAATCAGACCCTTCAGCCCAAGCGGACCAGATTTCCTGAACACGAATAATCTGTTTTCCCTCCATTAAATCCGTATCCTGATAAACCCTTTCAATTTATATAACTGTCTAAATGTTTTTAAAATATTTGAATTTTATTTACCCCTGCCACTCCACCTGGCAGCTCATTCCATTGACGCAACACCCTCTGTGTAAATAAAAGTTGCTGTTTATGTCTTCTTTAAACCTTTTCCACTTAACTTGAGCCCGCTTCCTCTAGTTTCGGACTCCTCTTGCTGGGGAAATGACCTTGGATTTTGACGATGTCTATGAGCCTTGTGATGTTGCAAACCTCTGCAAGGATACTCTCAACCTCCTGCACTCCAAGGGAAAAAATGGCTCCTATTTAGGCTGTCTGTAAAACTGAAGCCCGCCACTATTCATAACACAACTGTAGATCTTTCCTTCACAATTTCCAGACTAAAAACATCCTTCCTATAACATGAAGGTCAAAATTATGCACAGTACTCAAAACATGTCGACACCAACGTCTTCTTTAGCTGCAACATAATTCCCAAACCGCTGATCCCAATTCTCTGATCAAGAAAGGCAAGCGTGCCAAATGCCTTCTTCACCACTTTATCCAGCTATGACGACAATCTCAAGGAACTATTTACCTGCACAACTTGATCTCTTCCTTCGATAACATTCCCTAGTTCCTTAACGTTACCTATATATGTTCTGCTACAGATAGTTTGACTGAAATCAGATTGGAGATCATGCCACCATTTTTTCAATAACCGTGACACAGAGACAGTTAAGAGTGTCAAGTTCCTTGGATTGATGATCGTCAATAGGCTGTCCGTTTCTGCCCACGTGTACGCGATTATCGAGAAAGAGCAACAAGACCTTGACCTGAGGCTATGTAACTTGTAATGACCTCCCACTTGTCGGAGGTCCCTTTTCCTGAAAGCAAACTACTCCCACCAACAGCTCAAATGTCCTGTCTAATTCCATCAAAATTCGACTTTGCCCAATTGAGAACTTGAACCTGCGAAGCAGTTTCGTCTCGATTCATAACGGTTATAAAATTAATAGAACTGTGGCCACTGGTTCGAAAATGCTCCCGCACTGTCACCTTCATCACTTGTCCTGCCCACTTTCACAAGAGACCATCGGATTTTGCTTCTTCCTGAGCAGAAACATTTCCATACTGTTTGAGTAGACTTTCGTGATTGCACTTATAAAAATCCAAAACATCTAAATTTTAAACACTCTGGCAATTCGTGTCAATATTAGGAAATTTGCTACTTCTTACTATGACAACTCAATTGCTCCTCCAGCTCTCCTCCATATCCTTGCATATCTGTTTCTCTAATTTCCGTACACTATTACGTGGCCTCCAGAAAATCCAAATAAAGTCACATTCCATTCTTACTTCTCAGCTCAACCCACAATTCCTCGCTGGATGATCCTTCAGCTAGTTAATCTTTGACTACTGATTTGATACTCGCTTTTTCAAATGCAACACGCTACTCCCTGTCCAACACCTGCGACTACCAAAAGCACCTGTTCCCTCTAAAAGTAAGGTGCCAGTCCTGTGTCTTCCTGAGCCATGTTTCTGTGAGTGCTTTAATATCCCAGCCCCACGTACCTATCCACGCCCCGAGTTCATCAGCCTTACCTCGCAGCCGGCTAACTTTGAAATGGATGCAAATTAATCCAATAGACATTCCTCTGTTATGTTGTGTTCCAGTCTGACCTTTCTCTTCAAATTACTATTTCTGATTATTGTATTCCTTTGAAGCCTTGCACTTGCCTCCCTGCTGTTGATGATTCCACCTCCCTGCCAATTAAGTTTAAATTCTCCATTGTCTCCCTTGCATACTTGGCCGTCAAGATTTTGACCCCCTTTAGTTCGGTGACAACACGTCCTGCTTGAACAGGTCGCCTCTAATCCAGAAAAGTTTCTAATAATTGGAATCCCTGACTCGTGCACAAATTCCCCTGCCAAGCAGTCATCTGCCTTATGCCAGTATTCTTACCCTCATTAACATGTGACACTGGAAGTAATTCGGAGATTTGCACCATCTCCGTTGTCACTGCGCAATATCTCACCCTTATTTCTACCTATGTCAATTTTGCCAACGTGCAGAATGACTTCTGGCAGCTCACCTTTTCCCCCGAGAACGTTCTGCAGCTGTACCGAAATATAATGGACACGCGGGAGGCAACACACCATCCTGGATTCACTTTTGCAGTCGCAGAATCTCCAATCTGTCACCTAATTATCAAGTCACCCGTCGCTAAAGTGCTGTTTACCTTTAACATTTCCCCATTTCGCTGTGCCCCAGAGCGAACCATAGTGCAACCAACCTGGCTCCTGCTGCTTTCAACATAACACTCGTCCCCACAACAGTATCCAAAACTGTACATTTGTTTTAGAGCCGCATGGCGACAGGGCGCTCCTTTTTCTCATTGCGTACTTAATTTACCTTTCCAGGTGGGTCACCCAAGTAAACTCTGCATGCAACATAGGTGTGACCATCTCGCTAAAACTCTGATTATGATGCTCTCAGCATTTTGGATGATCCCGAGTGCATCTAATTCCAGCTCGAGCTCCCTACCACGGTATCCCAGGAGCTGCAGCTGTGTGCACATTCCACAGGTGTCATCAATCAGAGACGATGTAAGTGTCCCTGAACTCTCACATCCTGCAGAAGGAACATCCACCTGTGTTAAAAGTCATCTCTGATGCTCTAAGACTAATGAGGAATGTTAGGCAAATACTACCTGCTTGTAGCTGTACTTTTTTTCTGAGCTGCTGTCCTCTGAAGCGTCTCGAGCCATACACCTTCTAGTTACAACAGCAGTTCTTTCTACTACCAGGATCACGTTTTTTTTTCTGTTAAAAGAGGAGCGGAAAACGGAAATACTACAGTGATGTCGTGTTTGGGCCGTAGGCACACATTGCTACCATGTGCAAGACGATTCACTCTTCAATGCAGGCGACTGCTTCCAGTCTGTAGTGTTTGCCAACGTGATAAATCCTACTTCTCGGTCGCCCTCGGCTGGATGGTCTTCCTGCTGCTGTTCACGGCCGCAGTTGTCAGCCAACCCACTTTTCAGTGATAGTTACTGCTTTCAGGCTGTTATGTATGTGCCAAAGTGATAGTTTTCCCTCTCACTCGCTCTCTGCTATAAGCACCTGTGAATTTGAGGGGCAGGTTTAGAAGAATTATGAAACCTTGGGTTGCAAAAGATATTAAGGCTTTGAATGTAAAATTTAAAGATACATGGCTCGGATACAGTCTGCCGAGAATTCCGTGAAGCATATAATGGTGACAGGAATTTATGAAAGACGAAATCAGGAGGATAAAATGGAGTTACGAGATATTCTTAGCTGAAAATACTGGCAGCACAGTGATTCAGTGGTTAGTACTGCTGACTCACAGCATCAAGGGGTCGAGTTCGAGTCAACCCTCATGTGACTGTCTGTGCGGGTATCCACATTCTCCTTGTATTTGCCTGGGTTTCTTCCGTGTGTTCTGGTTTCCTCCTACAATCCAAAGATGTGCAGAATTGGTGAATTGACCACGCTAAAGAGCCCATACTGTTCAAGGATGCGGGGATTCCGTGAATTATTCAGGGGTAAATATCAAGTAATGCGTTTAGGGATCGCGTCTGGGTGTGTTCATCTTTCGAGGACCATTGTGGACTGGTTGGGCCAAATGGACTGTTTCCACACTGTAGAGATACTATCATAATGAGGGTGAATGCAAAGAGTGTTTTTGAACTGTATTTAAGGAAAAGGAATAAGTAGAGAAAGGACAGGATCCCTCAAGGTCAAAGGTGGGCATGTATGTGTGGAAAAGCAGGAAATGGAAGAGGTTCTCAATGAATGATTTTCCACTGCATTGACCGGAAAGAAAAGCATGAAGACTTAGGAACAGGGTGACGTCAGGTGTGATATCTTGGAGACAATCAATATCATAGTGGAGCAGGCTTTGGGCTTATTAGAATGCATGAAGTTGGATAAATCTCATGGTCCTGAGCAGATATAATGCAAAAACCCCTGAAAGATGCTACAGGGGTAATTGGCTCACATTTTCACATTGCCATTAGCCACGGGTAAGATCTAAAGACTTGTGTGTAGCGAATATTGTGCCCTTATTCAAGAATGTTTCAAAGGATAACTTGGTAACTGTATACTAGTAAGCTTATCACCTGTGGCAGGTAAGGTATTTGATAATATTCTGAGATCAGCCGTATATTTAAAAAGATGGGGTTTGATGAGGACCAGACAGCATGGTTTTGTGCGTGGGAGGTCATGCCTCACATGTTTTGTAAGTGTTCTTTGATAAAGTAACCAGGTAGACTTATGAGGGCAGAACAGAATATGCAGTCCACGTGGATTTCAGTAACGTCTTTGGTAAGCTTCCACGGGAAAGGTTGCTACAAATGGTTCAACAACATGGAATACAGGGTGAGCTGGCAAATTCAATACTCAGTTGACTTGTTGGTAGGACACAGTGGATAATAGTGGAAGGATGCTTGGCGGTTTGAAGCCCTTTGAATAATGGCGTGCCTCAGACGTCGCTGCTGGGCACATTGCTGCCTGTTATCTACATCATGATTTAGATGAGAAGGTAATAGGAATGATGGTTCAGTTTGCAGATCAAGGACAGTGAGGAAGGCTATCAGAAATTGTTGCAGGATATTGAGAAAGTAATGACTGCAGATGCTGCCGATCAGAGCCGGAGAATTTGACATTGGAAAAGCACAGCCTGCCAGGCAGCATCCGAGAAGCAGGAGAATCGATGTATCAGCCATGAGCCCTTCAATGTGATTGAAGCGTGTGGCCCAAGGCGGCTGATAGATAAATCAGAGGGAATTCAGGCTAGGGGGGAAGGTAGCTGGACATGCGATAGGTAGATGAAAATGATAGTTGGAAAAGGTGTATCGAGCGGACAGGTGGGGAGGAAGATCGACAGGTAGGACAGTTCAAGAAGGTGGTGATGAGTTGGAAGGTTGAATCTGGGATGATGTGGGAGAAGGGGAATGAAGAAACTGGTGAAATCCACATTGATCCGTGTGGTTGGAGGGACCCAAGGCGGGAGATTATGTGTTCTTCCTCCAGGAGTCGGGTGGTTAGGGATTGGTGATGGAAGAGCCCCAGGACTTGCATGCTCTTGTTAAAGTGGGAAGGGTTCTTCCAGACATGCCACCTTTTACCTCCGTTGAAGGCCGCAAAACATCCTTCCATATCCGAAAGTCATTTATATATACTTCCACACACGTCACGTGACATGAGACCATTTCCTCCACGACTCCATTGTCAGGTCCCTGCCACCTACCAACATACCCTCCACTCCTGGCATCTTCCCATGCTAATGCAAGCAATGCAAAACCTGCACCCTTACCTCCGTCCAAAGCCCCAAAGGATCCTTCCACATCTGTCAGAGATTTACCTGTATTCCAAGCACGTCATCTACTCTGTCCTTATGGTCTCCTCTACACTGGGGAGATACGACACGAACCTGTGGAATGTTTCACAGAACATCTCTGAGACACATACATTAAAAAATAAACCCACCGCTTTGTGGCCGAACATTTTAACTCCGCCACTCACTCTGCCAAGGGCATGCAAGTCGTTGGCCTCGTCCACCGCCAATCCCGAACCACTCGACGTCTGGAGGGAGCCTACATCATCTTCCACCTTGGGACCCGCCAACGACACGGAATCAATAGGGATTTCAAAATTTTCCGCATTTCCTCTCCCCTTACTTAATCCCAGATTCAGCCTTCCAACTCATCACAGCTCTCCTGAACTGTTAACCTTCATTTCCACCTGTCCAATTCAGTGTCCTCACCGACTTATCACCTTCACATTCACCTTCATCTATTTAACGCATTTCAAGCTATCTTACACCCAGCCACACCCGCTCATATTAATCTCTTAGCCCCATTGGGCCACAAGTCTCATTCCTGATGAAGGCTTTTTGCCCGAAACGTCGATTCTGTTGTTCCTTGAATACTGCCTGACCTGCTGTGATTATCCAGCATCACAGTCTCCGACGCAGGATTGTCTGGGGAAGTGTGCCGAGAAATGGCAAACTTGTAGATAAGTGCGAGTTTTTGCATGAATGTATGCCAAGAAAAGATAGGAGTTTCATAGTGAATGGCAGTATCTTAAGGAATATCGTGGAACAGAGTGATCTTGGCGGTCAGCTGGAAGTTTCTCTGAAAGTGAAGATGCATGA
Source organism: Chiloscyllium plagiosum (assembly GCF_004010195.1). Taxonomy (NCBI): domain Eukaryota; kingdom Metazoa; phylum Chordata; class Chondrichthyes; order Orectolobiformes; family Hemiscylliidae; genus Chiloscyllium; species Chiloscyllium plagiosum. The sequence continues at coordinate 544,885 of NC_057758.1, forward strand.
AGATAGGACAGTCAAGAAGGCTTTTGGCACATTGGCCTTTAACAGTCACGGCAATGAGTACAGACGTTAGGAAGTTATGCTGACGTTGTATAGGATATCGGTGAGGCCGCACTTGGTGTATTCTGTTCAGCTTGATACAGCATATAGAACATGGCAAGTACAGCACAGAACAGGCCCGTTGGCCCACGATGTTGTGCCGAGGTTTAATCCTAATGTAAAATATAGTAACGTAACCTACCCACCCCTCAACTCACTGCTATCAATGTGCATCACCTTATTATAGGAAGGATATTACTAAATTGGAAAACGCACAGAAGAAATTTATAAGGATTTTGGCAGTACTCAAGGTATTATCTCAAGAGGGTTGGAATATAAAAGCACTGTTCTGCTACTGAGACTTTATAAAGCTCTGGTTAGGCCCCATTTGGAGTACTGTGTCCAGTTTTGGTCCCCACACCTCAGGAAGGACATACTGGCACTGGAACGTGTCCAGCGGAGATTCACACGGATGATCCCTGAAATGACAGGTCTAACATATGAGGAACGGCGGAGGATACTGGGATTGTATTCGTTGGAGTTTAGAAGATTAAAGGGAGACTTAATAGAGACGTACAAAATAATACATGGCTTGGAAAAGGTGGATGCTAGGAAATTGTTTCAGTTAAGCGAGGAGACTAGGACCCGTGGACACAGCCTTAGAATTAGATGGGGTAAATTCAGAACAGAAATGCTGAGACATTTCTTCAGCCAGAGAGTGGTGGGCCTGTGGAATTCATTGCCACAGAGTGCAGTGGAGGCTGGGACGCTAAATGTCTTCAAGGCAGAAATTGATAAATTCTTGATGTCACAAGAAATTAAGGGCTACGGAGAGAACGCTGGTAAGTGGAGTTGAAATGCCCATCAGGCATGATTGAATGGCGGAGTGGACTTGATGGTCCGAATAGCCTTACTTCCGCTCCTATGTCTTACGGTCTTATGGTCTACTGAGTCACACAGAGAATTTTGAGAAGCTGTGACTTCTTTCTGAGGGACATTAGGGGTGGGGGGAGAATCTTGTTGATGTGTACAATATCATGAGAGACATGGATAGGGTGGAAGTATTTTCACAGTGTTGAGGGAACATGGAGGAGAAAGCAAAAGTGCCAGGTTAGATGGAAAATAATGAAGGGGAGCCTGAGGAGCAACTGTTTCACACATTGCATAAGAAATGTACTGCCAGCGGAAGTGTTCAAGGCGAGCACAATAAAAAGATTTAAAAGACAATTGAACAATTGGTGGCTAAGAAACATTTAGAAGGATACAGAACAAGTGCCGGGAAATAGGTTTAGCGTCGATGGCCGGCATGGACTAGTTTGCGCCGAAAGGCCTTTCTCCGTGCTGCAGAAGTCTAAAATTCTAACAGTTCTACCCCAGCAGGCAGCTAAGGAAATTCTGCATGTCCACAAAGACACCTTTCTACGTTTATACATAGAACATAGAACATAGAAGAATACAGCGCAGTTTCCTATCTAGATGTGCATAAATCCTATCCCTTACAATTCTCTCTAAGACTTTGCCCACAACAGAAGTGAGACTCACCGGCCTATAGTTTATAGTATCAGCACTGAATCCATCATATCAGGACGCAGCACGGCATGATATGGCAACTGCTCCACTCAAGATCGTAAGAGTTGTGAATACAAACCACTCCATCGCACAAAAGAGTCTTCACTCCATCCAGCTAAAATTCCCGCTGCCTCAAGAAAGCAATCAATATAATCAGATAACCTTTCCAGCCCGCTTATACCCTCTTCCACATAGTACGTCGTGCAGAACGTATACAAATCTGAATACTCGTTCAATCAGAATCACGAGCAGCTTTGTTCCTGCTGTTTTTAGACCAGGCCACTAAAATGTTAATTTGATCTCTCTCTGTGTACCTTCGCTGGGGTTGTAACACTGTAATTTGCTTTCTAATCTGCGACCAGACACATTTTGTATGGTATAACCTGCATGTGGAGCACGCAAAACGACACTTTTCATTGTCCTTCCAAACATTTAATAACAATAAGTCAAATCATATCACAATGCAACATTCTGCAATTATCGTAATTAAACGCTATCTGCCATTCTTCAGCCCAATGGCCCCAGCTGATCGAGAAGTCATTGTAGTCTTGAATAACCTACTTCACCATAAACTAGAAAACCGATTTTGTTGTGACCTTCAAAGTTAGTAAACATATTCATTCAAATCGTTTATATTAATAACAGTAGGTACAGCACCGAATATTGTGGTGAGCAGCTGGTCACAGGCCACAAGTCGGAATAACAAACCTCAACCAGTACCGTCTGCCTCCTTCCATGAAGCCTTTTGTTTAATTCAAGTGGCTGGTTGTTCCTGGATCCCAGATGAATTAAACTTAGAAACCAATCTACGGTATGCAACTTTCCTCAGGACCTCACTAAAGTCCGTTTTGACAATTTGTATTGCTTTGCATTCATCAATATTTTTGGTCCACTCTTCAAAAAGCTCGATCAGGATAGTGAATCACGACTTCCGAAGCATATGGCCAACAGAACTATCCCTTGGTTTTTCAGTTCATGGTAAAATAATTTATTCAAGACTACAATAAATTCTTGATCAGCTGGGCCATTGGGCTGCGGAATGGAAGAGTTTAATTACGATAAACGCAGACTGTTGCATTTTGGTATGATTTGACTCATTTTTTGTTAAATGTCTCGAGATACAGTGAAAAGTGTCGTTTTGCGTGCTCACTGCCTTTCCAAGTGTATGTAGATCCTGACACTCAAATTTCTCTCCAACAACTTAACATCCACTGGTGTCAGGTTCATTGGTCTGTTGTCCTATAGATTATTTTGCATCCTTTCTTAAATAATGGAATAAAATTAGTCGCTATCTGGTCTTCTAACACCTCTACTGTGACGGTTTATTGAACTGTCTGTGCTGGGACCCCGCAATGTCTTCACTTCCTCACCACAATGTCTGGGAATACAACTGATCAAATCGTCGGGATTTATCTACCCTTAATGTATTTATGAATTTTACGATCTTTAGCTCCACAGCTCCCAGTTGGGCCAAAGGGCCTGTCTCTGTGCTGTAGAACTCTACGAATTCATGTTCTGTACTGTGGACATTTTTCAAAACATCACTATATATTTCCAAAGATTCCTTACCTTCCGTGTCTTTCTCCACAGTAAATACTGATGCAAAAGTGTTCGTTTAGAATCCGAATCAAAACTGTATCATGTTCCTTTTTTGCCCGCCTGGTTTGCGTCTTACGTTACACCCCTGTAAGCCTCAAGGACTTCACTTTATCAGAGCTGTCATTACTTGACATATGCCTCCTTACTTTTATTGACCAGAGCTTCGCGATATGCAGTGACAGAATTATTGAATGTTCTGAAAAATAATCGTGCTTTAGAAGAAATCAGAGAATGTTCCTCTGAGCCTGTTCAAGACACTTGCAGCAACTCGCAGTTTGGAATTCAAGCAGAGTAAAATTTTAGTCCAGCAAGTATAACGTGTCATTCTAGCATTCTAGAATCACCTGTTTCTCACCATTAGTACAGTTCACGAACTGGTACGTTACAACTGTTTTCATGTTTCGTTTAGTTAATCAGTTCAATGTGAATGTCTGTTTGTGTGAGTGGATGAGTGAGGTTATAATTAAAGATGCAAGAAACAGAAATTAATGGAAAACGTCAGCAGATCTGGCAGCATCTTTGAAGAGAAATCAGAGTTACCGTTCCGGATTCAGGACCATAGGTACCTAGGAAAATATCGGTTTAGCTGATATTCCAGCCAGACAATAGAGTATGGGGAGAATGGAAGAAGTAAATGACAGTTGCTGATAAAGCCTAAAGAAGGAGAAGAACAATTCACCAGACAAAGGGATGGATAACGATCTAGTTAGGACAGTAAATCCCTCTAAATGAAGACTGTTAGGACCCATTAGTAGGCAGTGTGTAATGGCATACTGCCGTTGCGGGGGGGATGGGGGGTGGGGTGGGTGGATAGCTGGTTCGACATGGGTCAGGCCAAATGTTAAAACTATTGAACTCGATATTGAGTACGGAGGGCTGTCGGGTCGTAAAGGCGAAAAAGAGATTTGTTCTTGCAGCTTGCACTGAGCTTCTCAAAAACGCTGCAACGAGTCTGAGACAGATATGTTGACTGGGCAACGGGATGTTGATTTAAAGTGGCAGGCAGCTGGGAGCTCAAGGTCTTTTCTATGGATAGAGTGTAGGTGTTCTGCAAAGCAAGCCTCTAGTCAATGCGTTGTTTACCTAATGCAGAGGAGACCAGATTGTGAGCAGCGTATGCAGCAGATTGGATTGTGTGATGTGCAGGTGAAGTATACCGTCACTGGGAAGGTATGTTTGGACCCATGGATACAGAGGAGGGAAGAGGTACATGGGCAGATAGTTCTCCTTCAGCAATTCCAGGAAAAGATGCCGTGGGACAGTCGGGGTCTATTGGGAATGAAGGAACAGTGGACCAGGCTCTCACTGAAGGAATGATTCCTACTGAAGTTAGACAAAGGAGAGGAATATGTGCCTAGTGTTTGCGTCTCGCTGGAAGTGGCATATGGTCTTCTGGATGTGGATGCTCGTTTGACGGTAGGAAAGGACAAGGGGAACCCGGTTGCTGTTGCAGAAGGAAGGAAATGGCTAAGACTGGAAGTGCGGGAGTTGTGTCGGACACAGTTGAGAGCTCTGTCAAAAAAGGTGCTGGGGAATCCTCATTTGAGGAAGAAAGTAGACATTTCGCAGACTTCCTTGTTGAAGATTGCCTCATCAGAACATGTGTGATGGAGACGGAGATATTGGGAGAATGGAATGGAGTCTTACAGGAGTAAGTATGCGAGGATGTATAGACCAAGTAGCTGTGAGAGTAAATGGGTTCACAATGGATAGTTAGTGGCCAGTTTATCCCCATAGATGGAAAAAAGAGATGTCGAGAAGGGGAATAGATGAGTCAGAGACATATCAGTTGAAAATTAGGGTGTTGGAGGGTGGAGATTCGAAGCAAAATCTATTAACGCATCCAAGTCCAGACACGAGAACGGGAAGCAGCACTGAAGATATCATTGCTGTATCAGAGAGTTTTGAGTGGGGATCAGAGTAGGACTGGAAAAGGAATGTTCCGAGTAACCCATGAAGAGACAAGCATACCTGGTACCCATGCGCGTATACATAATCCACCTCTCTGATTTGAAGGAAATGAAAGGAGTTAGAAAATAAGTTATTAAGGGTGAAGACAAAGCTGAGGAGGCAACAGCAATCGCTGAAAATTCTCAGCAGTTCTGACAGCATCCGTGAAGAGAAGTCATTTTAACATTTCAAGACAGGTGATCATTCCTCAGTACAGATGGGATCTTGGAAAATGCCGGTTGATATTCAGACGATTGGAATTAAATCATAACGTTGAACTAAATATATTTACAGCTTTACTTTGCTCTGTTAATGTTTCATATTAATGATAAAATGCAAAGTTCCTCTTTGTGTCATAAACTGGGTGTTCGCAACTTGCTATTCATAATGTTTGGCTCCGACCAACAGGACAACTATGAGGATGATTGAATCCTGCAGTTTCATTCTATTTTGGCTTGCTTTCCCTGGATCCGAGCAGCATGAACAAATTGATCGTGGCTGGTATTATATTTTCTGCTGGGCTAACACATTACGTGGCATGTTGAAACATTTCCTGGATGAAGGGAGAAAGGGGACTTTGTACGATATGAGTCAGGAGATTTGTACTGACAATGGCTGGGAGTGAAGAAGGAGTGAGATGGGATCCGTGATGACAGGAGGAAAGGAGGCTGAAAGGCAAATTGCAAAAGGCAAGAATTGATGAATAACAGTCATTGACGGGTGGGGCACTGATGACCATAACTACTTGAGGAGAGAGCTAAGTGTTGTCTAGATACAGGAAGGACCTGGAAAACGTATTCGTCATTATGGGTAACTGGGGAGGAGAGGGGCAAGTGGAGATAATTTCATGTTGTGTACGAGCTGTGGATCAACTGATAAGACTGAAATATACGAAATAAAGTTTGATCACACAAGCAAATTGGAGGAAAAGCAGAGAGTGTTTCCGGGTATGACACTGGGTGTTGCACCCCAGAGAGAGGGACCTGCTGATGATGACACAAACCTGATGAGAAAGACCGTAAGAGACAAGCGCTACAGCTGCTAATGAGAGGGCTGGATCATTGTGACAAAGGGAGAGCCAGAGGGAGAGAGATGGGGGTGAGTGAATCAAAGATAGAGAGACAGTAAAGTGAGCAGAGAGAAAAAATAGAGGTAAAGGGACATATCGGGAGATAAACAGAAATCGAGTTACGTGGAGAAATAGAGGGGACAGAAAATGAGATGGAAAGAATGAGGTGGAGGGAAGGAGAAAAGAGCCGAGTGTGAGATGGAGACGGAGAGAGAGCGTTCTGGCCTAGGCCAGACCACTCAAAACATTCTTAAGCGTGCAGCCTGGACCATAACTTGGCAATTTATTTCGTAAACGTACAGTGAAAATTACCCAGAGTAAGATAGCTAGATTGTCTGCAGGTTTTAAAACTGACAAATATTTATTCATAAAAATTTTGGAATGAAAGTCAAAAATCGGAATAAAGAACACATGCAGAGCTCAATCTATCCAAACTAAATTCAATAATGCTGTTCTGAATACACAAAACACTCCCAGTCACAAACCCTTGAAGCACAGAGCAAAACCATGAAACAAAGGCTTACAGGTCAACGTTAGAAGGGCAGAAGGAGAAATAGTCGAACAGCCTGTTTCCACACAAACCACTGCGGCACTGACTCAAACTTAAATTTAGCTTCGAGATTCCCAAGCCCCTTTCATCGTGCAGGTCACTTCTAAAATATAGCCACTTTGGCCTGCAGTCTTATCAGTTTACATATAAACAAAAGGCGTGTCAAAATCATTTTTCATTTCGGCACCAAACTAGCCAACTTGTCACCGGCAGCTCGTTTAACACCCTTCTGAAAAAATAAAACAAGGACACAATATCCTTGAGTAAAGGAACAGCTTTTTGAGAAAAGGAGCAGCTTTGTGGCACCTCCCCTCTTAAAAAAACAACTGAGTCATCAATCTCCAAAGATGGCTTCATTTTTAAAACCTTTAAAAACCAAATTGGTTAGTCTTCGAAAAATCACGGTATTAACTATTCACATGCAAACATGCACAACCACACGCGAATTCAGACCCGAGCACATCCGTCAACGAACGCCTCGGTTTTTCATTTGAATTTCCACAATGCATCGGCAATGACATTTTCGTGACCTGCCACATGCACAAGTGACAATTGAAAGGCTTCAAAAATAAGCTCCATCTTAACAGTCTGGTATTTTTATCCTTGAATTTCTCCACAAATGTCAATGGGTTATGATCAGTGCATATGACTGTCTCAGGTGCATTGCTGGTAATATAAACATTGTTGTTATATGAAGTGTTGTCATGCCAACACCAAGCTTAAAATCTTCTGTTGAATATTTCTGTTAATAAGTGCGCAACTTCCTGGAAAAAATAACAAATGAGTCTTTCTATTCCCTCGTCATCCTCCTGTAGAGGCACAGCACTGACACCCACATCCCTGGCATTGATTACCATCTTGAAAAGTTTCGTGTAATCAGGTGTGTCTAATACTTGGGCTGTGCTTAGTGGAGTTTTCAGGCTGTGATATGCCTTTTGACAGTTCGCTGTACACTGAAATGTCTTGCCCTTTTTAACAATTCGGTGAGTGGAGTAACCACACTGCTAACATTCGGCACAAAATTTCAGTAAAATCGACTCAATCCCAGAATTGATGTGGGAAATTCCCAATTCCTTTCGTTTTTGCATCCTGTGGAATAATTTATCAGTATCCAATAACAAGGCCCAGGAAGGTGACTTGGACTTTGGCAAATTCACGTTTAACTAAATTACCACCAAGTCAATTGAACAAGTTCACTAAACGCTGTCAATGAGTGACTGAAAATCCTTGAATGAGTGACTGAAAATCACCGGGTCATTAATTTCCACTACACAGCTGGGAAATCCGGCAATGGCATTATTCATTAATCTCTAAAATGTATCTGGAGCGTTTTACATGCCAAATTGTATGGTTTTGAACTGATATTTGTTGTTAAGAAATATGAAATCGCCTTTGCTCTTTCTGCCAAAGGTACTTGCCAGTACCCTTTGAGCAACTCCGATTTAGTAATGTAAGTTGCTAGTCCCACATTTTCGACACACTCCTCCAATGGTAGAATTTGATATGTGTCAGTCATTGTAACGGCGTTGACTTTGCGATATCCACACATAACCATTGGGTAACATCTGGCTTTGGCACCATGATGATAGGTGAGCTCCAATCACTGGAACTCATTTCGATTTTGCCATCTTGGAGCATGATCTGCATCGACTTCAGAACCTATGCCAACTTCAGAGGATTATGCCTACACAGATGTTGCTTAATTGGAACAGCATCTCCTATGTCTACATCATTCACAATTCGGTTAGTACTTTCCAGTTTGTTTCCGCATATCTCCCTATGTGACAGTAAGAACTCTTTCAGGTCCTTTTTGATTTTCTAAGGAAGGCAACTCAATAATATTTCCCAATTTTGACAATTTTATAATTGTCCAATTTGATTTGATGAATACCCAATTCAGAATCCGCTGAGCTTTGTTCTTCCTTCTGTACTGTAACCATTATCGACGTCTCCTCTTGCTTTCCTTCCCTATTGAATTGCATTTTGAGCACATTCAAATGATGCACTCTGTTAATTTTCGTCCTGTCTGGAGTCCTTATTAAGCAGTTCACCTCACTCAAATTCTACTCGATTTGTTTAAGCACACTAAACCTGGCTTTTGAAAATTCACTTATGACTGGAAGTAACATCAATACCTTATTCCTAACAGCAAATTTGCGCACTCGTGATTTCTTATCTGCTTCCAGGTTCATTGAAATGGTGTCTAGCTATCTCCTCCCCTCTATTTAGTCGTTCTCTAAAATGTGACACATTGTCTAAATGGATGGTCTCTGAGCTCTGACATGCTAATTTCACCTCAATCAATTTGAAAGGCGCTCCTACTTCATGCCCCAAAATTATTTCAATTGGACTGAATGTGCTCGACTCATTTGGTGCATCTCTGATAGCAAACAGTACAAACAGAGGTCTCTTATCGCAATCATCTGGATACCCCTGACCATAGCTCGTTTGATGCTATCTCTCTCGCGTTCCCTGTGATTCTAGATGATACGCAATAGATTTAAGTTGCTTTGTTCTGAAGTTAACCATAACCTCCTTGCATAGTTTGGTTGTAAAGTTTGATCCTTGATCTGACTGGATCTGTTTCAGTTTTCTGTCTCTAGTTTTAAAAAATCGATAATTCTTCTGCAACCCTTTTTGCTGCGATGTTGCAGAGTTGGATTGCCTTCAGAAATCTAGTCGATTGTCCATTATTGTTAATGAATACTTATTCCCACTTTTTGATTGAGGTAGTGGACCTATGCAGTTAATCAGGATTCCTGTGAAAAGTTCTGTAAATGCTGGAGGAGTTATTAAAGTTACCCGCTTTGTATGGTTTTCTGATTAGCTGAAATGTGTGATATGTCTGGCAAAATTCAACTAGATACTTGTGTAGTCCAAGCCAGTAAAAGTGTCTTTGCACTTTAGCCTGTGTTTTCCTCACTCCTAAATTACCTCAATGTGGTAGCTCATGCGTCCCTCACAGTACCTCCATTCTACAACTCATTGGCAAAACAATCTGTTGAACCACTGCCCATTTCTCATCTGTTTGAATGTGTGATGGTTTCCATTTCGGAATTAAGACATCATTTATTCAGTAATAATGCACAGGGATGCAGTCACTCTCCCTCTCCATATATGCCTTTTGATACAACCGCTTTAAGTTCTCAACTTTCGGCTGTAACTCGATAAGTATAGCAGAGCAAAAGATACTTGCATGTTTACCTATTTGGTCCTGAGCTGTTCCACTTAGTTGATCGAAAAAAGTCCCTGATACAGCTCTGTCAGCTTCCTTGCCTGTGCCTTTTGAGTTCTCCTGCTTTAGCGTGTGCCTCTGTCATCTTGCGACCACATACTCTGGGAAAATTCCGAGATCAACATCCTTCATTTCTTGAGTTGCCTGTGTCTCCACTTTTCAACTATAGTAGGCAGCCTACCAGTGTATCAGCTTTATCATTTGCAGGGACAAATTGTGTTTCTGCAGCTGAGAGTTTGTCCAATGCCCCGACCACAAATTTGCCACTTTTCTCTGGACACTCGAGCCTCATTTTACATAATTGAGCACTCTTTGTCTCGCAATGAATTCCAGTTACTGGTACATTTTCTGGCAAAAGTCCATCAAGAGAACTTATCTGCTAATTCCTCAGCATTACAGACTGAGAGGAGCCTGTGATCCTTAATATTGTAAACTTTTACCTGCTGCTGCTGGCCTATGCGAATAAAGTTTACACTTGCATGCATATTTTTTAAGAAGATTCCTCCTCAACCAACTTCTGATCACCTTGTACACTCTGAAGCAGTTGTGTAACTTCCCTTGGGTTTTTCTTACCAGTCCAACAAAATACCCACGCATGTCTGGTTTTCCTACATGTGGCTTTCTCCTAGCCCACCAACAATGTGATCGTGTGGCCCTCTTTGATACAATGAAAAAAGCTGAACTTTTTTTACTTTTTGTCCCCCTCAACGGTTTCATTTTTTGCATGTGTTAAGTTCTCCTTACGATCTTCACTAAGGTCTCCCTTTCCTTTTCCACTTGAAAAGGTCTCTTTGCCCCGGTTTCTATCCCTCATGGACCGAAATTGATTGTGGAAGCCAACCCGTGTTTTGTGGACCTAAGCTCATAATCATCAAACAACTCAGCTGCTCACCTTGCCATTTTCACTCTCAGCTCTTCAACATTAAGCTCACCTTCAGCCTTGATCACCAGCCTTTTAAACTGACCTCCCGTTTTAAGAGTCGTTATTTGAAGTTCAAACTCTCTCTTTTTTACTCTTCTGCTTTTAATGGAAAGTTAAACAGTTTCATTGCCGCTGCACCTTCTTTACCTCTCGCCTCTAACTCAAGCTGCTTCATTTGCAATTGAAGTTTTGTTATCTTCACAGATTCTGAATGTTTGTCCAGCAAGTATAAATGCGGAGCTACTGCTGTAATTATCTATGTATTCCTCACAGAAGGAGTCAGCTCTCATCCAAGCGGGTCTGCTCGTTCCTGCAGCTTAGTCTTGTTCACTTTTTCTGAAACTTCCAAAGTCATCGCATCCACTTTCAGGTAACTTTTGGCGACTGAAAGAACCATTACTATTCAAAACTTTTTCTTCCCAAACAAACCCAAACACCCGAAATATAGACACTAACAACTACCAGTCGCTGTTTAACATCCCTAAAAGGGTCCCCACTCTGTATGGACGAGGTCAGAACACTCAACACATTCTTAAGCAGGCAGTCCAGACCGTAACTTTGCAGTTTGTTTTGGTAAGTGTGCAGTGAAAATTACCCGGTGTAAATTAGCTGGGTTGACTTGCAGGTTTTAAAACAGACAAAAACTTATTCACAAAATCATGGGATGGAACACAAAGAACAGCATAAAGGACACCTGAAAAACTCAGAATCTCCGAATGTAGACTTCATATTGCTCTTCCAAACATGCACAACTGTCCCAATAAGTGAACCCCTTCCACACAGAGCAAAAAATGAAACAAAGGCTGACATATCGAAGGTAGAAGGGCAGAAGGAGAGAATCTAGCAGCCGGTTTCCTCATAAACTGCTGTTTAACTGACTCCAACTTAACTTTAGTTTCCAGAGCAGACCACGCGCCTTTCATTATACAGGTCGCTTCTCAAGCATGATCACTTTGGCCTGAAGACTCATAAACATAAACAAAACGCCTCTCAAAGTCCTTTCCACCTCTGTACAAAACTAGCCCCCTCGGAGATGTGAGCTGGTTTACGACCCGTCTGAAAGAGCCATGAACATATTGTCCTTGAGAAAAGAAGCGGTCTTTATACAACGGGAACCAGCTTTATGAGAAGAGGTAGATAGAGGTGTAATGAAAGATGAAGAGAGAGTGAGAGAAAGAGGGAGAGACCAAGAAAAAGATAAAGGACACTGCCTGATCTGATGCACAAGCGCCCTGACGACCAAATAATAGAATGCTGAATCAGAACTATTGCTTAATTTATCTGAATGAGTTTGGATGGTGATCCTAATAATCGTTTCCATAAAAGAAAACAGCTTGAAGTCCACATTTATAGATGGGAAATACCGTATCCTGAAGGTCATGTAGGAATCTAGTCAGTGTTGTTATTTTAATGAATTCTTTATTTTGAGCAAGTTTGTTTCTTTGTCCGTCGTTTCTCTGAACGTGAGCTGATTTTTCTATTTGTTAGTTTGTTTTAAACCACAAGCATTAATCAACATACCATGGTGCTTAATTTTCTCTTCACTGAAGTTCTTGTGCATTGAGTGAATTTCTAAGATTTCATTTAAGATAATTGAAAGGTCCTTGGGAGTGTTGCTAAACGAAGAGACCTTGGAGTGCAGGTTCACAGATTTTTTAAATTAAGGTCGCAGATAAATCGGATAGTGAAGAAGGTGCTTGGTATTGTTTTCTTTATTGAACAGAGCATTGAGTACAAACTTTGAGAGGCCATGTTGCGGATTTACAGGAAACTGGCTCGGCCACTTTTGGAATATCGCTTGCAATGTTCATCTCCTTCATATCGTAAGGATGTTGTAAAAGTAGAAATTGTTCAGAAATGGTTTACAAGGATGTTGCCAGGCTTGGAGGTTTGTTTAACTAGAGGAAAAGGGGGAAATGTATGTGGCTGCTTCCCGTGGATTGTCGGAAGCTGAGGGGCGACCTTCTAGAGGTTTATAAAATAATAAGGGGCATGGTTAGGATAAGTGGACAACGTGTTTTGTTAGGGTGTGGCAGTCCAGAACTCGAGGGAATAGCTTTAGGATGAGACAGGGAAATATATTAAACAGACCTAAGGTCCAACTTTTTTCACGCAAAGGGTGGTAAATGTATGGATTGAACTGACAGAGGATGTGTCGGAGGCTAGTACAATGGCAATATTTAGAAGGAATTTAGAATGGTATATGATAGGAGGAGATGGAAGGGTTATGGGCCATGTGTTGGCAAATTGGATGAGATTGGGTTGGGATAGCTGGTCGGTATGGACGTGTTGGACCGAATGGTTGTTTCCATGCTGTACATCTCTATGACTATGACTCAAAGATACAATTTCTGTGCTTGGAAATCTAGAAAAGTCTGATCCGAGTCCATTGCAGCGATGAACTGAGGTTCTTTAAAGGCTTATTTTAACTATGTTGTGAACAGAGCGGTGGGCTGGCTGAGTCTGTCTTATAACAATCTATGTCACCATATTTAGTATTCTGACATCTTAGTGGTGACACAATGAGAGTAAAAGGCATGGTTTTGGACAGGGACAGAGAGAAATAATTTCACGTCCAACTGGGAATTACATACTGCGTTGAAAGAAGGGAAGATGGCACGGGTAGCCTGGAATGAGTCTCATTGTGCAGATGAAATCACGGAGGGAATTCTACAGAAGGAAATGAAAATGTATAAACTGAGATACAAACCAAATCAATAAGTTACAGTGAGAAGAGGGATAATTGTCCCGGGTAGGTCTAAACCAGTTTTATAGTTAGGAGAAGCAGACAGGTGACATTTGGAATACAAGTGTGAGTGGCCAAGCACACAGACGAGGGTTTTGCACAGTCGAAAAAGACAGAAACCTAGGTTTAAAAAGTTTCAACAAGGAAGAGGCTATTAGGCTGGAAATGAATGCGGGTTCAAAGGAGTGGCTCATACCATGAACCCATGCACAAAGATGTTGGACATTTCAGGAAGTCAAGGTATTGTGTGTGTTGGTGGTGTCATGTGGCCGGGACCAATGGATAACAATTGAGATTGAGATTGAAGACATTAGCTTCAGCTTTATCAATCTTTACATGAACGATTGTAATAAAGGTTAGACGTGGGTTAGGGAATCAGGATATTTTAGACACACTTACCAGCGAGTCCAACGATTGCGAGCATTGGGTAATAAGCACCCTGTATTACCTGAAGTGCATATGAAACCCGATGAGCTATAGTTATCCAAGGTTGATCTGAAAAAAGCCACTCAAGACCAAATGCGAAATTCCTGTCTCTTGTAGTGACATTCCATTCCATTGCTCGGAGATTTTGATCCATTCTAACAATATTCGAATCCTATGTTCTCATTTCCTTATCTCTCCATTCCTTCAATGTGGAACTGTTGACACCAGTTAGTGTTGGCATTGAGCTTCCCAGTCAGAGATTCTTATAATTCCAACAAAAGTGAGGACTCTTATTGCAAAGTGTGCAACCCCAGTGATCTTGTTAGGATCCATGGAGGCTGTCATTAATCACAGTGGTTAAACAAACAAGCTCACTTAACACCTTAATACCCAACACTGACTGCAGCACAATACATTCACTCATTTATCGATACTTGGTAGATTTTTAAGACTTCCACTGAACAAAAAGCAGAGACCTGCCACTGAATGTGGCAGAGTTTTCTTAGAAACTGGATTTGGAAAATGTTCTGTCTTTACTGATGTCTAAGTGGAGAAGAATAAACCTTGAATGACAGAGCAGTCAGCATAACATCTGACAACGACTCGGGAAACTTCAAGAATACATAATTAAGGACAAAATTTGACATGGCATTGGAATGACAAGGAAGATTCCGTCTGGATATGTGCAAAGTTAAGTCGTGTCTGTCTTGAGGGAACTGCAGGCAAACGTCCCAAGCTCCCTCCATTCTGCTGAGTTTCCTTGAGTCCTTATCATTAGAATCTGACAACATCTTCCTCCCTTCGTCATATGACATACGTTAGACATTCTCAGTTTCACATAACCCCTTCAAGGTTTGAAGAAAACACTTCTAGTCTGGAATTTCCCAACTAAATGCCTACCTTGCTGGTCCTAAACAATCTCCCTCTCTGCAAGACTCTTTTATATAGGTGTTATCAGCCAAAACATCGACAAGTTTGCTCAGATTCAACAGGGAGAGTTCATTTTTTTTCAGATTATAACTGTTTCCCTGAAAATGAACGAAAAGACCCCATAATTTGCCATTTGAATATTCGACCAGAGAGTTTCATGCAGGGTTTGCTTGATTCCTGTGTAAGTCTTTCCCAATGCTTAAGAAAGATGCTCTGACACTCCAGGAGGTTTCTCCATAATTATGTGCTTTATTCGAAATTGAAATGCGTAGAGTGATAATTATAATGTGTTACAAGGCTTGAAGGGCTGAATTCTGTATGCACGCTCTCACTTTTTATGTTACCAGGGTGTGTGCAAAATTGAAATAGTGCAGAACTGATCATAGAGGAGCTTTGCATCGAACAAATGAACTCTGTCAGATTTATAACCTGTATTCTCTACTCAATGGTCTTACGTTGACTTGCTGATACCAAGCACAGTCCAGGAATACGCCAGTAGGAACGCCATTAAGCATGATGGCATGAAGGTCTACCAGGCTGAACATCATCAGAATGCGAGAGTAGGGTCAGCATCGTGAAGGTAGTTGGAATGCAGATCAGTCGGTGTTAGGACAACCACGATTTGTTCTGAATTCTACCCGTTCCCAACCACGTGCCCACTGTCATTCAAAAAAATCATACTCCCTAACCCAACGTGGTTAGCCGAAGGCAGGTTTGTCCAGAAACATGCAGCACAAAAGGAAGGCTATTAAGGTTTATTCATTCCTGGAAGACTAATCCATGTGGAATTATTTCAGTGGCAAAAAGAGAAAAAAGAATGCTCTCGAAGAAATTTAATAGCAACAGCTGTTAGTGAGTTGGGACAAGCATTTGTGGTATCATGCTGTTATTTGGGAAGCTTAGTTCATTCGATCTTGACATCGAAGACTCGGCCAAGTATGTGGAAATGACCTTGGGGCAGATGCCACTATGTCGGTATCCAGGCAAGTGCACATCCTGGAAAGCACACCAACATCTGGTAGGAAACAGGTAAATTGTTCGCTGATATCCAGATCAGAGCCAATCAAAATAAATTATCACCCACTTCTTATAGAGTTTGAATTTGACCTGGCTGTATGAGTCATTGCAGGATCAGTCTTTAACAAAATTCACTCTGGGCGTCAATTCAAAATTTGCTTGTGACCTCTGCTCCATTAAAACCTTATACTGGGGAACCTTGACAGATTAAGGGTACAACTTCAGTTCTGGTATAGTGCAACAATCAGCTGGTTAAGTTCCAAATGATTGCAGCAAAAGGCTCGGACTCAAGCCTGTAGGACAAAATTGATTGAAAAAGTTTCAACTTGATTGGATCATCACCCGTCGATTTGAAGTGATTGCCTGAGTGAAATCATAATTGAATACGTTTTCCAGGAAGGTCTAGAGACTATCAAATGAGAGAAAGCCAGCTCGCACCTTGACCAGGAGGCAATTGCCCGGATCTGCAAGGCCCGCACAACGCCATTTTCATTCTGTGCAAAAGCAGAGGCAGAAATCAGAAGGTTTTAGAGCGAATTAATCATGCAACTAGTATAGTTTTTGGATTGGATAGCACCAGCTTTACTAATTGCGACAGTGATGGGTGGTTCCCCTTTGGGAAAGGTTTGAAAAAACATTAAGTCGCTTCCAGCAGCTGGATAATACCCAATTCCTTGGTTAGAGGACTCATCCATAAAGCAGGTGGAGGGCGGCTGGGGGAGGGTTTCGGTAATTCACGATACAGAACATGAATAATGTATCCTTGCAACTGCGATCATATGTGGATTACAAGAAGTATGCTACAGATCATATCCATAAGAGATTGAAATAATATACGTGGCTAAAATTTTAGCTGTCATTCCTCCTGTGACATTTTTCAGTGGACGATGAAAAATATGTTGCAAGGTTGCCCAAGATCGCCATTTATTGGCATGAAGTGCTAATAGCAGGGAGTATGAAGAAAGAGCATTTGGAGGTTCGGAAGTAGTCCTTGCACCTTACTCGAAAATGTGTGTTCCAGCGTCCTTTATTACTACATGAGATGCAGTACCGACAAGACCTGTTTACACAATTTGAACGTAAGGGGAGGGTGATCAAATTTGTCCCAGCTTCCACATCTGTATCGGAGCTTCAGTCTTTCATCGGTTTGGTGAATTATTATGGAAAGTTCCTGACCTCCATTCTGGAACCTTTCATCTGGTACTGAAGAACACCAGCCTTGGAAGTTCACATTAGCCAAAACGTAGTCTTCAGGGATGTAAAGAAGCAGCCATCATCTGAGGTGTTGGCACACTACATCCCAAGTGATAACTGTTGCTGACATGCAACGACTCTCCTTATAGTCTTAGAGTAGTGTTGGCTCACAGATGGCCCAATGGAGAGAAATTGCAAATAAAATATTAATTCCTCATTTTGGCAGATGCAGAGCTCAAATGCATCCAAATATAAAGGAAGGTTATGCGGTCATACTTGGTGTGAGACAGTTTTGCCAATACCTTAATGGAAATAGTACCAAAGCACAAACCCTTGGCAAGGATTACTCGAAGAGGACAAGTCTGTGACGCCCAAACTCTCTGGACTCAACAGTGGACGCTCATTTTGCCCCGTAGACAGTTAAAATTTGGAACACCGCCTGGGTGGCCAGAAAATAAATATGAAATTCTCGAGTCACCTCTCGCTCACAGATAGCATACCACCAGTGGTACTACCACTGAAGGTATCTGTTCTGGTTTTCAACATTCTTGACACTCTCCCATTCACCGCTGAAAATATCAGACTGTGGACGCAAAAGTGGCAAAATTAAATCATCTGATCGTTTTCGGGGAAACAAAATGGCCAGCACATCTAGCTTTGATAAAGTTCTGGAACCCGTGGGACCAGATCACAGTTAAGGACGGCAATGTATTCTTAGAAATAAGAGTGATTGGCCAAAAAAACTTCCCTGCCACAGAATGGCTGAACTCTACCAGAATTAACTATGAGTTTCCAAAATGAAAATGTTGGCGAGGTGGTATGTATGGTGGCCAAGATTGCATAAAGATATAATCGCGTTTGTGGGGCAATGTCCCGAGTGCCAACAATGACAAAACCTACATCAGCAGCATTCATGTGAATGCTGTGTATACACTGGATTAATTTTCCATTAACTAAACCGGCATTTTCATCGCTTCAATATCTTAGACATTAAGAACGCCCAGTCAAAGTGGTTGGGCGTACATAGACTTTAATCATCAAACTCAGGGAGGACGACAGAAATGTTGTGAGCATTATTACAATGCAAGGTCTTTCGGAAGTGTAAGCAACAGTCAACGGGCCATCATTTCCCAGCAGGCAATTCGAATATTTCCTGAAGTCGAATGGTATTCGACATTTGTTCAACAGCTCCACATCATCCATCGTTCAAGATCCAGCGAAACGACCTGTCTCAACATTGAAGGAAAGCATAAAGAAAACCCCCACAGCTTCACTCAATGTCCTGGCTCCGATTTGATGACACAATCACCTGTTATGCAATCAAGGGATAACTCCAGCAGAGTTGTTAATGGGGAGAAGACTCCACATCAGGTTAAATCTTATCATGCAGAACCTGAGGGGCAGGGTGAAATTGTCTCAGGAACACCAATGCCAGACACAAGACTTCAAAAAACAACAGCGTAAGTTTCTTTCAGTGGATGACGTTTAGTGCTGAAATCACGAAAATAGCTTTGTATGGGTATGGGGCATGGTTGACATGAGGGGCCGTGTTTCGGTTCATTGAGTCTGTCCTTAACACGCACGTGGACCACACAAAAACCGAAAACTCAAAGTAGGTGCAGTTACGAATCATACAGAGAGCTCAAAACATGCATAAAGACTTCCAGAACCCATAGGTTTAGCCCTTGCATCTAGCAATGAAGAAACCTTGGAGTCTGAGATGAATACAGTCGATATTGCAGTCTCAACTCATTTACTGTCTGAAGAAGAAGACTAATTTCTCCTGAGGCACTCGGGTACAAGAGGCAGGCTATGGTCTGCTACGTGCTACTCATAACAAAAACTGAGTCGGAGGAAGCGACCGCCGTGGGGAAAAGCCCCAAGAAAAATTCCAAGAAGCGTAAGCCCCAAACGTAGTTATTATAACGATTTGTAGTGATTATAACGAGGTTACACAATTTGCTCTCTCAGAATATGATTTACTTGCTTGGGGATGTTAACCTAGTCCTGACTGACAGTTATAAACAGGAGTGTCAGTGATTCTCTTCACTCTGGCAGCTGCCTCTATGGCAGCTGAATCAGTGTCAAGCATTCTGTACATGTAAAAAATGAGCTGACTTGGTGACGGGATGCATCCCGCTGTGGAGTTAATTCATGCATGTCCATATTCCTGCCCTTTCTCACAATCTTCCATTCCCCATCTCTATCAAGAATATATCTTTCTCGGCCTCAAATATACACAAGATCGCGTCCGCCAGAGCTCTCTGCAGCAAAGTTTTCCAAAGACTCAGTAAGCTCTGAGACAAGACATTCCTCCTCAGCAGAGTGTTCAATTGGCAATCCCAAAATGTGAAACACTGTCCTCTGATACTAAACTCTCCTACGAATGTTAAATAGCCTCTCAGCAATTATCCTGTCACTCTCTAAGAACCTTCAATGCTTGAATGAGATCCCCACTCGTTTCTCTCCATTACAGTGAATATAAGGAAAAAAGAACAAAGAAAATTTATAGCCAAGGAACAGACCCTTAGGTCCTCCAAGCCTGAGATGATCGAAATGTACTGTCTAAACAAGCCGGTCAAATCCTAAGCATCTGTATCCCTCTGCTCCCCTGCTTCTCATGCATCTGTCAAGACGCATCTTAAATGAATCTGCCGTGTCTGCCTCTAACACCTCTGCTGGCAACGCGTTCCAGACGCCCACCATCCTCTGTGTGAAGTTCCTGCCGCGAATATCGCCGTTAAGCTTTCCACCTCTCGCCTTGAAAGTGTGACCTCTCGTTATTGAATCCTTCGCCCTGGGAAAAATCTTGTCTCTATCCACCCTGTCGATACCCTTCATGATTTCGTAAACCTCAATCAGGTCCCCCTTCAATTTCCTTTATTTCTAATGAAAACAAACCTAACGTACTCAACCCCTCTTCATAGCTATCACCTTCCATACTAGGCAACATCCTCGTAAACCTTCTCTGCACCCTCTCCAACGCGTCCATTTTGGTAATGCGTCGACCAGAAATGTACACAGTATTCTAAATGCAGCCGAGCCAATGTCTTGCACAATTTTAACATGACTTGCCAGCTCTTATACTCAATACCTCGAAACTGAAGGCAAGCATACTATATGCCTTCTTTACCACTCTATCCACCTGTGCAGTAACCTTCAGGGTAAAAGGGATCTGCACTCCCAGATCTCTCTGCCCTTTAGCTTTTCCCAAGGCTCTTCCATTCATTGTATAATTCACTCGAGAATTAGTCTTGCCTAAACGTCTGGATTGAAATCCATCTGCGACTTTTTTGCCCAACTCTCCAGTCCTTATCCACCTAGCTAGAACACCCCACACACTATGTAACTTCACGTACTCCGTTAGTCGACCATGGGGAACCTTATCAAATGCCTTACTTAAGTCCATGTATATGACATCAACAGCCCTTCCTTCATCTATCAACTTGGTCACTTCCTCGGAGAACTCTATTAAGTTGGTAAGGCAAGACCTCCCCCGCACAAAACCATGTTGCCTCTCACTGATAAGCCCATCTTTTTCTAAATATATCCTATCCCTTACTACACTATCCAACAACTTTCTCTACACCGACGTCAGGCTCACTGGTCTTTAGTTATCTGGAATATCCCTACTACCCTTCTTGTACAGGGGGAACAACATGAGCAACCCTCCAGTCCTCTGGCCCCTCACCTGCATTTAAGGATGCCAAGAAGATATCTGTCAGGGCCCCAGCTACTTCCTGTCTCGCCTCCCTCAGCAACCTAGGATAGATCCCATCCCAGGCCCAAACACTCATTTCAGACTATGCAGCGTTTGACTTGTACTTCTTTAAATTTGGTCTATTGCTTTCGTTACTCCCAATATTGTCTGCTCTCTATTGGAGAGACAAAACGCCCTCTGGGTGATCGCTTTGCTGAGCACCTTCGGTCTCTCCGCAATCAGGTCCCGGACCTTCCCGTGGCTTGCCCACTTCAACACACAATCCTGTTCCTATGCCCACATGTCTATCCTTGGCCTGCTGCAAATATTCCAGTGAAACACAACGCAATCTTGAGGAACAGCAGCTCATCTTCTGACTAGGCAAGTTACAGCCTGCCAGTCTCAACATTGAATTCAACAACTTCAGATGATTATCCCAACTCGGCTCCTGTGTTTTCATTCTGCTCTATAATTTTATTTCATTTTTTAAATATTTTCTTTCACTGTTCTGTACCTCTTATTTCTTGATTGTCTCTCTTTCTCTTGCTCCCCATTCTCTCATCGTCTTTTTTCTCTCCTCTTTCCCCTTTGCTACCCTTCTCCCCTGTTTTCCATTTTGCCTCTGCTTCACCCATCCCCTAATCCCCCATATATTTTGTCACATAGCACTGGCTTCAGCCTTGATTATTCACAGCTCCTAATCTCCCTGTAATCTCTCTATGCACTGTCGTTATCATCTCTTTATTGCTTTCTTTGCTTTTGGAGCCATGACTCACCTTCTCTCAGACTAGTATAAATACAGCTTGTGGTCTGTCCAAGTGTATCTCTGTATACATGGTGGCCATGGCAACAGCTGATCTCATGGTCATTATCCTCAACATAATGGTGAATTATATTTTTTAGTTATCTTTTTACATTTTCATTTCTGTATCATCCTCATGTCTGCAGTGTTATTGTATTTATGGATGCCGCTAACAATGAGTTGACTGCTTGGTTCACCCTCTCCTTCACTTTCGATCGGTTTATCGCAATTTGTTGACAGGATTTGAAGATAAGGTATTGCACCAATAGAATTGCACCGTTGTAGTAACCATCTATGTTGTGGTCTTTTTGAAGGAAATACCGGTTTTTTCCAATTTGAGCCTCAAACAATAATTAACGATGTGCCTTGGGGCTGCCAGCGAAATTTGGCTTTTTTTCTCTTCACCTGATGTCTGGCTTTGCAGCGCATGGGTCATTTGGTTTCCTTTGGTTCTGATTGCCTTTCTTAATTTTTTAACCATGCAAGTACATGCAGATTTTTTTTGTACACTACATTAGTTTTGCTCATGTAGTGTACAAAATCCCATGCAAGGACTGCACAAAACACTATATAGGACAAACAGGAAGACAACTAACGATCCGCATCCACGAACATCAACTAGCCACGAAACGACATGACCAGCTATCCCTAGTAGCCACACACACAGACGACAAGCAACATGAATTCGACTGGGACAACACTACCTTTACAGGGCAAGTGAAACAAAGAACAGCCAGGGAATTCTTAGAAGCATGACACTCATCCACAAACTCCATCAACAAACACATAGAGCTGGACCCAAAATACCGGCCACTACAGCGGACAGCTGAAACTGACAACCGGAAGCGGCAGGGACAGGCTACTATAAATGCCGGAGGAAACACCACAGAAGCGCTTCACAGGAGGCTCCCAAGCACTGAGGATGTCACCTAGACAGGGGACAAAACGTTTGAAACAAAAACTTCCAGCTCGGCGAACAGAACCACAGCAACAAGCACCCGAGCTACAAATCTTCTCACAAACTTTGAACGTGAGAACTTCACACAAATATTCAGTCGAGGTTTGAATCGATGGCGAGACCATAATACTCTGAAGCAACAATGCTAAGCCCTGTGCCTTACATAACGCTTTTCTGAAAAGTTATTACATAGCTTATTTGGAGTAAACTATCTGGGAAACGAAGAAAAATATAAGGCCCACACAGCCCTTCGTAGTATTAAAGGTATGGGCATTAAGTTAACGATCTGCCTTACTGCCTATTCTGTTACAGAATAACTGGAAGAAAAAAAAAACACGAAGTGCCAACTTTGGCAAATTGGGAGAGAATAGGGCCCTTTAAAGATCAATGAGGTCGTTTCTGTTTGGAACCATTGAGGATCGAAAATTTATTTAGGCTGTTGTCAGAAGCTACAAGTACATGCAGATTTTCATTGACCACAAAATGGCTTTTCAATTTCAAATAACACAACAAAATGACTGCAAGTAATTATTTGACTCTGTGAACTTGAACTGACGCTTTGCTAAGTTGGTTGTATTCAGAGATAAGAGAAAACAATGGAGTTTTCGTAATATGAACCATAAGACAGAGATTTGGTATTCGAACTAACCTTAAACTGATACCATGACATGACGACATAATGTAATTAAGACCCAATTCCCAGGGAATATTTTTGGATTAGCTTGCCGTCAAGCTTGTCATCTTTTTACATTTGATTGGTCTTTTGTTGTAATTAAGGCTGTACTGTTAATAATGTGTAATTTTCGAATGCAATTGCGCCATTTCTCCATGGAACACAGAAATTGTTTAACCTCCGTTTTGCTGAACAAATCTGCGCCAGACTGCCTTAATTTATTAAACTGGTAACCTTGATTTAAACAGACCGTACTCCGAGTGATTCTTCTGACCGAAATCGAACCAAGAGGCCTCTTTGGAGGGGTTTAAACCTTCCCCACGGGAGATGGTAAAAATAAACAAATTTTAAAAATCGAAATAAACAAAGGGTAGCGAGCTTGGACAAATAAATATTAATGCCTTGAAAACTGTCCACAATACAGAAGAGGAGGTTCCCGAGGTCTCAACTAATATTATAGTGCATAAATTTCCCAGATTTGATTTGTATTCCACAACATTGTGAGAATGTGTGTGTGTGTGGGGGGGGGGGGGGGGGGGGGGGGGGGGGGGGGGGGGGGGGGGGGGGGGGTGGTACTGCAGAGACTGAGCAGAGATATTTGTGCTGTTCATAGCCAGGATAAGGTGCAGGAGAACTTGGGGTGAGAGAGGGGGTTGGTTAATATTTTTCATTTATTTAAGAAAGGCTTTAAGGAGAGGTCCAGTAACTATAGATCAGTGAATCTAATGTCAGTGATGTGTAAGCTGTTAGAGGGGATTCGACAGCTGGGATTTAGATATATTTTGAGAGGCATGGACTGGTCAGGTGTAGTCAGCATGGCTTGATGTGTGTAAAATAGCCTCTCAAAAAACTTGACTGAGTTTGTTTTTGAGGAGTTAACCAAAAAGATTGATGAGACAATGAAGTAGATTTTGTCGACATGAACTTGAGGAAAAAAGAACATATTTGACAAGTTTCTGCATGATAGATTAGTTAGTAAGTTTCAATCAGAGATTTCATGGAAAGCTCATTAATTGGCACAAAATTGGCTTTACGTAATTGTTTGCATTTTCAGACTGGAGGCCTGTGAACAGTATTGTTTGCATAGGAGGTTCTGGGTCCACTGCGGTTTGTCACTTAATTGATTTGAACGAGACTTCAGGCAGAACTGTCTGTAAGATTGTGAATGACACAAGAATTGATGAGTTAGTCGATTATGAAGAAGGTTATCTAAGATAACAAAGGGGACGTGATCATGTGGGCCAGTGGGCTGAGTAGTGGCAGATGGAATTCGCGTGATAAGGAGCAGACCTCAAATGTGTAGAGCAGGCTATCTGGGCGTCGCTAGATTGGGGTCAAGCACGGAGCCGCAAAGGTCAAGCTTTTGTTAGGTGTACAGACCCAGCATGCCAAGGTTCGGAAGGACTGTGGTGTTGCACAGTGAATTATGTTTCCTTATTTTCCTACTTTTTATCAGGGAGGACTGGAATGTTTAACTTTTCAATGTTGTTTTCTTTATTATTCTGCTTTATATTGAGATTCAGTGCCTAGTTATCTTTGTACAATCGATGGTGCCCGAAGTGGCGACTTGTAAACTTTTCATTGTACTCATGTGAGTACATATGACAATAAACATAATTCAATAGGACTGCAGTAGGGACTGCAAACACTTGAACCCAAGGGTCAAAAGCCGTGGAGCTGGAGAAGCACAACAGGTCCGACATGATCAGAGGAGCAGGAATGTCTACTTTTGGGGCCTAAAGCCATTATTTCAATTCAAGTACGAGCATTTCATTTCAGTAAAGCGAACAAGGACAGGACATGTCCAGTAAATGATAGAGGTGAGTGTTGTTGAGCAGAGAGACCTGTGCGTTCAGTTACATAATTCTTTGAAATTGGCGTCACAGGTACATAATTTGCTTTTTTTTCAGAAAAAGATGTTTAGCACGGGGTTTACCTTCATTGCTCAAACCATTTAGTATCGGAATTGAGACGTCAATTCAGGTTGCTGGATCCACTTTGGGAGAACCGTGTACAGTTCTGACTGTCCTGCAATAAGATGAATAGTATTAAATTAGAGAGGCTTCAAAGAAAATTTATCAGGATGTTGCATGAATATAAGACCGTTTTAGAGACAGGCTACTTTGGCTCGGAATATTTTTCATTGGAGCGTAGGAGGTTGAGGGGTAACCTTGCAGAGGTTTATAAACCATCATGAGGGGCAGAGATAAAGTGAAAAGAAAGCCCTCGGGTGGGAGAACTCAAATCTAAGGGGCACATTTTGAAGGTGCGAAGACAAGGATTGAGAAGGGACCTGAGGGGTAATTTTTGCACTGAGTGGATGTTTCATATTTGGAATGGTCTTTCAGAGGAAGTGCAGAGGCATGTGGAGTTACAACATTTTTAATACATTTGGCAAAGTTACATGATTAGGAAAGGTGAAAAGGGAAATGGCCAAACGCAGAAAAATGGGACTGACTTGTTTTGGGAGACTTGTGAGGCCTGGAATAATTGCACTGAAGGGTCTGTTTCTTAGCTGCTTGACTCCATCTTTTGAATAAGTTCCTTTTTAAACTTTTAAGTCGCCACTGAGTGAAAGGAACATCAAGTAACAGAAGACCCTTCCCACTTCAAAAAAATATTTGATAGGTAGAGCAGTGAACGTTATGAAACCAGTTAGTACATTAACTGTTTGCAAATAAATTGCTCATGGGGGAATTGAAATACCAGATGGAGCTATAAATTCTCATCACAGAAGGGCCAGTAATTTCAAATACACACGAGAGTGAAGAGAGTGGAGTTAAATTATTGAAATGCTAATCTGCACTAAACGCAAAACAAAAGTGTTGGAAATCACAGTGGGTCAAGCAGCACCCGTGGAGAGAGAGTACGCCAAAGTTTCGTGCCTGGTCCATTCTTCCTCAGTGCTGAGTGGAGAGACCTGTTTGTTGTCATTGTAAGGAACAAAATATCAGTTGTGCTTGTACTGTGAAAGCAAAGTCGAATTTTACATGAGGTTTTAAAAATCAGGATTTTTATTGCCAGGAAAATAATTAATCTCACTGGTTAGTGAACGATGAAAGGTCTTCGAATTTAAATATTCAAATGAAAATGAACACAGATGTTCGCTGAAAATTCCTGATTGAAAATGGTTGGGGCTTGTAATGTTTTCCCGCAGAATCTATTAAATGAAGAATTTGACAATTCACTTGTTATTTTATGCACCCATGACAATGTGATCACTCTCACAAGCACCCAATTTCACAGATATATACACATATATACGACCACGCATATTAGACTGTCACGCTTATGACTGTGCACTGTCATATACTACCTCACACATATGTATCCATATACTCCCAGTTACAAACATTGTGAGGCACATATACGCTACTACACTTAAACACAGTGTTATACATACACATGTACACTATCAAACATAAACCTGCTGTCTCACACACGCAATTACTCATTCATAACACCCATCGATACAGGTAAATATAGTGACTGAGTCCCATACCGATTGAGATGAATCACAGATTTACAGTATTAAATGCCCAGCAAAGCATATTAATTTCTTACATATAAATCTTACCGCACATCTTACAGTCATACTACCACACAGGCTTGCATATGATAGTTATCACACACCAGGTCACTCACATAAGTAATGTAAGATCCATGGGACAGATACAAAGTAGCAGTAACATTAAATGCTTTGAGTTTGAAAGAGTTCCCCTCTCGCTTACAGTTTTTTCCAAAATCCCCCTCCTACCTTTTCCATGTTCTTTCTTGCAGACTTACCAAGTGTGTCGCTCACACTCTCTTCCTTTCTACTCTGCTCTTCTCAATCTCACATTCATATGACAGTCAATATTTCAGCGCCTCAATGTGCCATTGTTTTTCTCGGAGTCTTTCTCCACTCTGTCTCCTGAAATACTCCCTCACCCCAATTTTATCTTTCATGCTCTCTGTTTCAGCCTCCTTCTGTGTTATTCCACCATCGCAATTTCTCCGTCTCAGTCTCATGCTTCACTTTTCTCTCTGTCTTTTCCTCGGGCTCTCTCTTTCCAATTCACTATCTCTAACTTTCACCCATTTCACAGTTTCAAATATTATTTCAAATACTCCAACAACGAAGTGCCGTCAGTTCTCTTTGCATGCGTGATGATAACGCAGAAAAATTCCAAACTCACACCATTGCCTCTTATTATTCCGTGAATAACACGTAGGCAACCCAATGTCACAACATACCCCATTGCAAGGTGTTGTGACATGGGGTACACCACTCTACAAATTTAAAGCAGCAACACGGAAAAGATTCGCCCCGTGCTGTAATCTTTTAAAGTTCGAGAGGTAAATTACTATCCGAGACATCACTCCTTAAAGTAATACTTAGCAAATTTATTTTTTAACGCCAACTAGAAATTTAGAACCAACAACTATTTACAATTCTTTTCTTTTCAACGCCTCATTTCCCTCCCACTCTACAATGCTAGTCCGATTAGAAATCCCTAATAAGATTTGCAAAAAGAAAATAATTACGTTTCATAACCAGTCAGGTTTACCGAAATTCCTTTCGAGATTCTCTCCAGGTCATCCTCCATGTTCTGCTGCGCACTCCGCACTGACAGTTACCGTTCAGAGAGCTCTTCAGCGAGCAATCTATATTTGCTGATCTGTGATAGCTCTCTCCGAACTGTTCAAATGTTCGGTTTTTTTTACCCAGACACATCATATTTTTCTTTATTGGGGCATGATTTTAACTGATTGGCCGAATTTGACTTTGTTTTTGTTGCACTATATGTGTCGAGGAAGTGTTACATTTTTTCTTTATCAGAACACTTTGTGCTGTGTCAGGCAGTCCTTGCCAGCTTTTCAACTCTCTTAAACGTACAGTACCTCAAAACCTTCACAACAAAGGGAAGTCGCAATTCATTTCATCACATGCATTTTTTTGAGCCAAGCTGTGTTCGAAAGAGGGTTTTCGATTATGTCAGACTTATGAAAGCGTGTACTTGCAAATTGAACAAGCAATGTTGCGGTGGTGTGGTGGTCCAGTGGTTATCACTGCTGCCTCACCACACCAGGGACCCATGTTAAATTCCTGCATCGGGCGACTGTCTGTGTGGAGTTTGCACATTTTTTCGTATCTATGAAGGTCTGCCGCACAGTCCAAGGATGTGCCGGTCAGATGAATTGGCCATGGGAAATTGCCCATAGTGTCAGGTGCGCAGGTCAGGTGTAAGTGTAAGGGAGTGATTCTGTGTGGGTGACCCTTTGGAGGGTTGGTGCGGACTTGTAGATTCGAAGGGACTGTTTCCATAATGTAGGGATGCTAATCAGGCTCCCAAAGTTGCTGCTCATATCAGGTCTCCGACAAAGTCCCAAACAGAGTTAGCATCATTGACTGTAACACATCATGCATACCACCCTCAGATAATTGTTATGCTAAGACACGGTGGTAACGCCACAATACGGTGGTAACGTCTTCCATTAGAAAAAAAAAACAAACGCCCTGAAAAGCTCGCTTTGCCTAGTAATCTGTTAAAATATGAGTGACAGAGAATCCCAAATTACATTAGCTAAAGAGAAAAATATCAACTTGCACATTCACTGTAAAAGTGTACATTAAACAATAACTATTCACAACTCTAAACCAGCCTTTTCTCGTACGTACTTGTTGCCTGCCTCCAAATCGATAACAATATATTGTTCCAATAAAAACCCGTATTAAAATTACATCAACTTCTTTTAAAAACCACTGTGCCGTTGCCGTTCCGGTGTTCTACTGCCTTCGGCTAGAGATCTCCCTGGGTTATCTTCAGTCTTTTACTAGAAAGACGTTTCATGTGGAATATATATTTCTGGTAGAGAGTGTTTTTCAATGGTGCATTTTTTTTTTCAAAATAGTAAATTCAAAGGGCCACAACTTAAACTGATTAGTTAGATTCAAATTGCTGATAAAACAGCAAGCAACTCAGGTATCTATTTCACAACCAAGTGTTAGGTTATTTCAAATTTCCATAACATTGTAAGACTGATAGTCATAAGACAGATATTTGTACGGTATGTGTGCAAAACAGCATTCGCTCTGTCTTAAAGGTACAGTATATGCTTTCAAGTTCGTAACACCTCTCCTCTTAAGAAAAAAATGGAACATCATAATGAAAAGATGGCTTCATTCTTTTTCTAATTCTTAACACCATTACAATGAAATGCATAGAACATTAGTCTAAGTGTTAATTTCTGCACACACACGTACACAAAAACATTGTTATTTGTTCAATCTCATGAAGAATTTATCCTTTAAATCCGCGATAACACATCTGTTGTTGCATTTTATGAAACGCAATATGTAAAATTTGTTAATTTAAAGGCTGCAACATCAGACTTCAACGAAATAATGTCTTATTTCTGTCTTTAAATTGTTCAAAGAATGTGAAATCACTATGCACACAACTATCTCACATACACTGATCAACACATTAGCACTGAAATTTTGTAAGGTCACAACCAAACACAATAATAACTTTTCGGTGGTAGAGCTTTTTCTATGGTGGGTGTTGAGTTTCTTTGCAAAGTAGCCAAGCGGCTGTTCAATTCCATCATAATCTACGTGGAAAAGCACAGCTGCAACCCCTGTATCGCCAGAATCGACTGCGATGTTGAACACGTTCAAAAGAATTGGTGTAGCTAAAACTGGTGCAGAGTTTAATACTGCGTTTAAATTGTCAAATGTTTCTTGGCATTGCTGTGTCCACCGAAATGTTGTGTTCTTCTTCAGTAAAGATATTAGCTGTGCCACAAAACTGCTGAAGTTTACAACAAACTTCTGGGAGAAACCACTTAGTCCTACAAATCAAAGAACCTCTTTTGTCGAGGTTGATCATGTAAATTCCTCGATGGCCTTTCCTTTTGCGTTCTTAGGGGTTATGTGTGTGTGTGTGAATGTTTGTTTATTTATTTGGTAATTATTGGCTCGTCTTTCTGTTGAAAGTCCATTCGCCTTGCAGTACTAAACATCTCTGCCTGACTCTGTGTCTATTCAGGTTTTTTTCCTGCACAGTTACATCAACTGGGGTGTTCTCCAATTGAGCCTCAAACCGTTGAACTTTCAATTTAGTTTTTGTTCATGCCGTATCTTATGAAAATGGGATTTTGCTACTGCACAGTCTGGAAATTTTCCAATCAATTTGTCTTTCAATCCTCAGTGTCCTTGTCTTTCTTTGGCTTCTCCTCAAAAAGAAGTGTCCCAAAAACAAAGTGTATATCTGGAACAGACATTCTGACAATGACTCCGAGTATAACTTTCCCAATTTTGTTTTGGCTCTCCAAACTGATGTAACATTGGGAAACGTAAAGTTTCTCTCCACCTATCCTACCAATTTCCACTTCCACCGGTAAAAGAACGGAAAAAGTGCAAAAACATTCATATATTCCTGCTCAAGACTCATGATATTCTGTATCTCTGTAAATAATAACTATGTCCCTTCTCCTCTGGTTCTTTCTGAGTAAACTTTACCAAAGTGGTATTCTGCGAGAGAGACATAGAACAATGCAGCACGGAACTAGCCCTTCGGACTTCGATTTTGCACCGACCTGTGGACCAATCTGAGCACGCCCATCATTAATCATGGAATGTTTAAATTCCCCTAATGTGCTGAGCTAACTACATTTTCAGTCAGGGCATTCCACGCCCTTACCCTTCCCTGAGTGAAGAACCTGCTTCTGACATCTGTCTTAAATCTATCACCCCACAGTTTGCAGCTATGCCCTCTCGTACAAACCGATGTCAACACTCGAGGAAAAAGACTCTCACTGCCCATACTTTCTAATCCTCTGATCATCTTGTATGTTTCTAATAAATCCCCTTTTCGCCTTCTTCTCTCCAACGAGAACAGATCCAAGTCCATCAGCCTTTCCTCATAAGACCCTCGATCCAGACCAGGCAACAAATTGGATAATTTCCTCTGCAACGATTGTAATGCTTCCGCGTCTTTCATGTAATTGGGCGAACAGAACTGTACACAATAGTCCAAGTGAGGACAACTGGCGTTTTCAACAGTTGTAGCTTAATATCACGGCTCAGGAACTCAATCCCTCTCCCAATAAAACCCAGCACATCGTATGCCTTCTTAACAGCACGATTAACCTGCATGGAAACTTTCGGGAGTCTCCATACTTGGACACGAAG
The DNA here is from genome assembly GCF_004010195.1 of Chiloscyllium plagiosum. Lineage (NCBI taxonomy): Eukaryota > Metazoa > Chordata > Chondrichthyes > Orectolobiformes > Hemiscylliidae > Chiloscyllium > Chiloscyllium plagiosum. The sequence goes on from NC_057758.1 coordinate 576,440, forward strand.
AATCCTCTGCACATCCACACTTGCAAGAATCTTTCCATTGACACAGTGTGCTGTCTTTCTGTTATTCTTCCCAAAGTCAAACACTTCACATTTATCTGCATTTGCCACCTCTCAGCGTAATTCTGCAGTTTCTATATGTCCCCCTGCAATCTGCAACATTCTTCCACACTGCCCACCACTCCACCGACGTTGGTGTCATCAGCAAACTTACTAATCCATTCACCGAAACCCACGTCCAAGTCATTTATAAAAGTGACAAACCTAAAAACAGATCCTTGTGACACACTACAAGCAATCGTATCCAAGCTGAATATTTTCCATCAACCAACACTCATTATCTTCTTACAGAAAACCAGTTTCTAATCGAAACTGCTAAATCGCCCTCAATAAATTGCCTCTGCATTTTGCCCATTGGCCTACCACGTGGAACCTTATCAAAGGCTCTACTGAAGTCCATGCACAACACATGAACTGCCTTACCCTCATCCGCATGCTTGGTCAACTTCGCAATAAACTCAATGAGGTTTGTGAGACACAAGCTGTCCTTGAGGAAAACATGTTTACTATTCAATCAAATTGCTACTTACCAGATGATTATAAATCCTATCTCTTATAATCCTTTCGAAAACTTTTCCTACGACAAACATAAGGCTCACCGTTCTTTGATTACCAGGGTCATGTCTACTGCGCTTCTAGAACAAGTACACAATATTTGCAAACCTACAGTACTCTGGTCCTAAAACCTGTAGACAACGACGACGACAAAGGTTCCACCATCTCTTCCTTAGCATCACAGATAATCCTCTAATATCATGTATCTCACTCTTCCCCTCTACATTATCCTTTGCTGAATGAGAAATATTCGTTTAGCAACTCACCCACTACCATAGCGTCCACACAGAACTTTCCACTTCTGTCTTTGACTGGCTCTATTGCTACTCTAACCATCCTTTTATTCTTCACATATGGAGAGAAAGCCTTCGGGTTCTCCTTTCTTCTACCTGCTAAAGACTGTTCATGTCCAAATATTTTCGTATAACAGACGTAAGGCTCACTCATGCATTATGACCTGTGTCATCTCTACTGCCCTTCTTGAACAAGGGCGCAGCATTTGCAATCCTGTAGTCCTCTGGTACGAAATCTGTAAACAATAACGACTAAAACGTCAAGGACAAAGGTTCCGCAATCTCCTCCCTTGCTTCCCAGAGAATCCTCGAATAAAACTAATTTGGCCCAGAGGACTTATTTATATTCACACATTCTGTAAATGATAACACCGCAATCTTATTAACCTTAATATTTTCCAGTGTAATAACTCGTATCTCAATCTTCTCCTCGACAATATTTTCCTTTTCCTGTGTGAAAACAGATGAAAAATATTGGTTCATCAACTCTCTGTTCTCCACATGGTCCACAAACAACTTCCCACTTCTGTCTTTGACTGGACCTATTCCTACCGGAGTCATCTTTTGTTCATCACATACACATATAAAGTTTTAGGGTTCTATTTTATTCTAACTGCTAAAGACTGCTCATGTCCCTTCCTTGTTCTTCGTAACTCTCGCTTTAAATCCTTCCTTGCTAATCTTTAACTCTCCTTTCCTCACCTGAACCATCGCTTCTGCATGCCACATACGGCTTCCTCTTCCACGTAACAAGAGATGCAATTTCTTTAGTAAACGACGGTTTCGTTTTCTTATCACTTCCTCCCTACCTAACAGTGACATACCAGTCAAGGACACGCAATATCTCCTCCTTAAACCAGTTCCACATTGCGATGGTCCCCATCCCCTGCATTTTGCTATCCCATTCTATGCCTCCTAAGCCTTGCCTAAACGCATTATAATTGCCCTTCCCCCATTTATAATACTTACTCTGTGGCCTATATCTATCCCTTTACATCGCTAAACTAATCGTAACTGAATTATGATCATTCTCTCCAATGTGCTCACCGATAACTAAAACAAACATCTGGCCTGGTTTATTAGCAAGTACCAGATCCAGTCTGGCCTCCCTTCGTGGCAGCCCTTCGACATACTGTGTCAGGAAACCCTCCTGCTCACATTGGACAAAACCTGATCCAGCCGAAGTACGAGAGTTACAGCATTTCTAGTCAATGTTGGGGAAGTTAAAGTTCCCCAAAATGCCCACCCTGTTCCTTTCACTCCTGCCCAGAATTGTTTTATCAATAATCTATTCCACATCCCTGGAAGTTTGCAGAGGTCTATAGAAAATCCCAGCTGTATGACCTCTCTTCTCCTGTTTCTAACGTCAGCCCATATTATCTCAGGAGACGAGTCCTTGTCAAAATATCTTTCAGACACTGTTATACTGTCCTTGACTAACAAAAACATGCCTCCCCCTCTTCTACCGCCGTCCCTGACCTGATTGAAAGATCGAAACCCTGGAACCTGCAACATCCATTCCTGACCCTGTTCTATTCATGTCTCCGAAATGGCCGCAACATCGAAATCCCAGGCACCTATCCATACTGCAAGCTCACCTCCGTCATTCTGGATACTCCTGGAGTTGAAGTAGACACATTTCATGCCAGCTTGCTGTCTGCCAGCACAATCCTGTGACTGTGAATTCCTGTCCATGTTCTCCCTACTCTCATGCTCTTGTGTACTGCACCACACCAGTGTGTCCCATTTCCCCTGTTGAACTCGTTTAAATTCGCCGCAGCAGCACTAGCACATTTCCCACCCAGGATATTATTACCTCTCGGATTAACGTGAAGACCATCCTCTTTGTAGAGTTCCCACCTTCCCCAGATTGACCCCCAATTATCCATATACTGGAAATCCTCCCTCCTGCACTATCCCTGCAACCACGTGTTCAGCTGCTATCTCTCCCTGTTCTTCGCCTCGCTACCAGGTGGAACGCGAAACAAACTAGACATGACAACGCTGTTTGTTCTAGTATTCAGCTTCCACCCGAGCTCCCTGAAATCCTGCCTTACATCTCTATCCCTCTTTTTACCAATGTCGTTGGTACTTATGCAGACCATGCCTTAGCGCTGGTCATTTAATGCTTCTCTCTGTATAACCAATACCACGTGGAAAAAAAACTATTAACCCTTTTTTGCCTTAAATCTCCAGGATGGAATTTCCTCCGAAAATCTAGTAGACACATTCATTATGGTTAGCAAATAATGGTTCCTAGATTCTTTTACCGAATGGAACCGGCGCAATCAATTATGATCCGCGTGAAACGTTCTTAAAATGCAGGAATTGGCCATAAAGGTGCACGTTTTATTGCTGCCTGTGAATTACCGACAATTTGGAACGCATGACATGTCTAGCAAATTTTAACAACATTCCTAAGCAATCCAGGACAAGAGAAATGATTTTGTACCTTAGCCTGTGAGTTCTACACACCGAGGTGACCTCCTATTGGTAGTTCCTTTGTTGCCCGCAGCACTTACTGTCTGTATGTTACTAGCAACGCAATTTGGTCTATTTCTGGCCATTTCTGCACCGCACGAACCTGCCGTGGTCTCCATTTCCTCTTAGGATTTTATCTTTCGTATAATAAACCTCAGGAATACGGTCTGACCAGTTTTTTGAGTATTTATCAATGCATATATCATTAATTGTCTCGTCTTTCTTTTGTAAGTCTATTAGCCTCTCAAACCTAAATACGTTGGCCTGATACTTGCCTATTAAGGTATATCTTGCACAATTTCATCAAACAGGGTGTTTGCGAACGGATTCTCAACTCATTTTTTTCTTTCTCTAAACTTTTGCTTCGTGGTGTGATGTATCACAGTGGGATCTTGTTATTACCCAGTCTGGAAGAGTTCCAGGTTATTTTTTTAACTCCTCAATATCATGTTCGTCCTTTGGCTTCTCCACCGCAAGGCGTGTCACTCCCAACTTGGATCCCGCGAAATCGTTCCCAAGAGCAGATAGTATTCCTGGAATTGACAGTCTGTCAATCACTCACATTGTTACGTCTCCAGGTTTGTGTTGTCAGTCCAACCTGATCTTACATAGGGGAACGCTAAATGTATGTCTGTTTCTTCCACAACTTACCACTCTCTCGAGTCGAAAGTCAGAGTGCAAATAAGTTGACCCTAACTATTAGAGATGGTTAGATCCTGTTCCCCTCAAAAAAACAACTTCTTTCCCTTCTCACCTGGTCTTCCTGAGTAAATTTTACCCACAGAGGCGAATTATGTGTAGAGATCTGGCACGAACTCCTCATCCAGCCTCTGCTTTGGATGTGCAATCTCCTGCAGCTTCTCGACTTCTCATGGGGTTTCCTTTACTACTTTCACTAATGCCATTGGCTTAGCCTTTTTTACCACATCTATTACCACAAAGCCTTTCTGTAAAGACCAGCACTGTGACTTTATGCACTGTGACTTTATATTACTTTTCTTTGGGTAGTGAAAATAACATTTCCCCAGCTCCCTTCTAAAACTATCGGCACTGATATTTTCTGTGTCCCACACCATTACAGTGAAAACACCTGAGGCCTTTCACCTCTATTCCACCCTCTTGGGTTTCCTTTTCCACCTGTGGTACACTATTACCAGTGTGCTTTACTCTTTATGTTGTCATGTAGCTTCTCTGCTTCTCTTAATTTCTACCACATTACTGGATGAAATTCTTGCTGGAAGCTAGTTTTTAACTTATGCACCAATGCATATTCTTCTGCCGTCTCTGCTGCCTTCTTGAACTTTCTGGTCATCCACATGAACTCTTAGTATCGCGAGAAGTGAGATTTTAAACTTCTCCAGCAGAATAATCACTTTTAGAGCATCATAGGTCTTATCTAAATTTAAGGCCTGCACCCATTTATCTAAGTTACTCTGTTTATTTTTTTCGAACTCTACATAAATCTGAATTGTTTCCTTCTTTATATTTCTGACCTTCAGTCTATAGTTTTTGGTACAATTTTATAATCACTCAAAATAGCCTGTTTGGTAGTTGTGTATTATATTGACCCCTCATCTGATAGTGCTGCAAATACCCAACACGCTCTGCTTTCTAGATAAGTCTGAACTCGCATTACACAGAATTTGTCTGGCCATTCCATCTGCCTCGGCAATTTTTAAAATGTATTAAAGAATGCTTCGACACATTCTCATCATAATGTTGCAATGTTTTAGCGTATTTGTATCTATCAATATCTTGTCTCGTCATCTCCATACAGTTGACTTCACTCTCCTGACTAATTCGCAACGTCTGGAGTTGAAATTCTCTTTCCCTTTCTTTTTCTTATCTTTTCTTTTCTCTTTCTTGTCTCTCTTTTTCTCTTTGTTCAACTAAGAACGTTCTTTTCCTTTCTTTATTTTCTACCTCCATTTTCCTTAATTTTAATTCAGGTTTTTCAACTCTACTACACTTGTTTGTTTCATTGATACACAGAGGTGCTCGACTATGTCTCTGAATGCTTCAGCTTTGCATTTATCCCTGGAGAGGCCCAATTCTAACCTACTTAGTAATTCTAAAAGAGTGGCCTTCTTCTTTCTTTCTAAACTTTCTTGGTAAATTTGGAAGGCATGTTCAAACCCCAGAAATTCTTTAGCAATTTTAAGAGCCATTTCTCTCACGTTAAATTTAACCGACGAAAATGAACCATTTTTAAAGAAAAATCACCTACGTTTGTTTAGAAGATCAACGCCACTCATCAGCATGTGTTTAAATCTGCTGGGATCTTTCATAAATTAAATCTATTCAAATCTGTCCAAATCTCAGATTTGTTCTGTCTAAACCTGTCCATATCGTGGACGTCCCACAAACTGTTGCCACATGATGGTGAACCCTTCTGCTAACTAAACCCAAAAAAACTCAACTCGCTTCATATTCTGTTAAATATGTGTGGCGGAGAATTCCTACATTCCACTATGTAAAGCAAATAGTATTAGTTTGGTATTTAAGTCTAAAAGTCAATATTGGTTGCACAAAAGGAGGCAGAGAGTAGTCATTGAAGGGAGTTTCTCGAAATGGAGAAAGGTGACCAGTGGTGTTCCACAGGGGTCAATACTGGGGCCACTATTGTTTGTAATATACGTAAATGATGGAGAAGAGGGAACTGTTGGTATGATCAGCAAGTTTGCAGATGAAACGAAGATTGGTGGAGTAGCAGAAAGCATAAGGGACTGTCAGAGAATACAGGAGGATATAGATAGACTGGAGAGTTGGGCGGAAAATTGGGAGATGGCTTTCAATCCAGACAAATGTGAGGTGATGCATTTAGGCAAGTCTAATTTTGGAACGAATTATACAATGAATGGAAGAGCTTGGGAAAGGTTGTTGGGCAGAGTACCGCTTTCCCCTCATCAACCTCCTTCATCACCTTTTCAAAGAATTTAGGCAAGTCTAATTTTGGAACGAATTATACAATGAATGGAAGAGCTTGGGAAAGGTTGTTGGGCAGAGTGATCTGGGAGTGCAGATCCATTGTACCCTGAGGGTTGCCACACACGTGGATAGCGTGGTTAAGAAGGCATATAGTATGCTTGCCTTCATTAGACGGGGTATTGAGTATAAAAGCTCATGTTAAAATTGTACAAGATATTTGTTCGGCCGCATTTAGAATACTGTGCACAGTTCTGATCACCACATTACCAAAAGGATGTGGATGCTTTGGAGAGGTTGCAGAGAAGGTTTATGAGGACGTTGCCTGGTATTGAAGGTGCTACCTATGAAGAGAGGTTGAGTAGGTTTGGTTTATTTACATTACAGAAAAGGAGATTGAGGGGAGACCTGATTGAGATTTACAAAATCATGAAGGGTATAGGCAGGATGGATAGAGACAAGCTTTATCCCAGGGTGAAGGATTCAATAACGAGAGGTCATGCATTCAAGGTGAGAGGTGGAAAGTTTAAGGGGGACACACGTGGCAAGTACTTCACACAGAGGGCGGTGGTCGTTTGGAACGCGTTGCCAGCAGAGGTAGTAGAGGTAGGCACGGTAGATTTATTTCAGGTGCGACTGGACAGGTGCATAAGTAGGTGGGGAGCGAAGGGATACAAATGCTTAGGAATTTACCGACAGGTTTAGGCAGTATATTTGGATTGGTTCAGGCTTGGAGGGCCGAAGGGCCTGTTCCTGGGCTGTAAATTTTCTTTGTGCTTAATTGTACATCAACTATTCACAACGCTAAGTCCCCCTTTGTCTTCGCTGCTTGTTATCTGCCTCCAATTGAATAACAATAAAATGTTCCAATAACCATCTTTGTTCAAATGACATCATCTTAATTTCAAAACCACGTAGCAGTTGTCAGCTCCGGCGTCCTTCTTATTTCAATTGGATATCTTTCTTAGTCTTCTTTTGTCTTTTATTGCAAAGATGTTTCATATGAAAAACGCACCTTGGGCAGAATATGTTTTTGAAATGCAGTCTTTCTCGATGCAAGTTATGCTATCAGACTTTCAAAAGACTTGTTAATATAACGAATGTTATATTACGTTATATTACCGCATTGGTTCGAGTTTGTCAAAATCAGTAAATTGAAAGTTGATTGGGTTTTAGTATCTCGCGGCATACTTCAAACTGGTGGTTAAATTCGAATTGTTGTCAAAACAGCAATATAACAGATATCTATTTCACAGCCATATGTTACAAATGTTGAAATCACAGTGCACTTTGAGACTGCTAGCTAGTCATATGGCAGGTGCTTGTAAGGACGCAGTGCAAAACAACACTCACTATTTCTTAAACGTACAATGCACGTCTTCAATTTCATAACACAAGTCATTAGTATCATGCAGTTCCCACTTTCTCACGCGGTATCCTCGTCTTAGTTTTGTTGACCACCAAGTTAAACCACCACCAGATGTTTCCCAATGGTTAAACATTCCATATGAGCTGCTAATGTTTTCTTCGATATTGATGCGAAGTCAATCACCATCCTATCTTACCAACGTTCTCAAATTTCTACGAATCTGTGCCCTCATTGTGCCCTCATTGTGTAACAAGAATTTAATCACTGTCTGATTTGCGGAAAGCCGTGAGGCAGGGAAATGATATATTGACATTCATTGCAAGAGGTTTGGAATTCAAAACTAGAGATGTCTCAGTGAAGTTTAACAGCGCTTTCGTACATCCATATCTGGCTTAAACGTGTAAATTTGGTCTCCTTTGCTCAATCCACTGCGGATGATATTCTCATCACTATTGGAGTGCCGATGGAGACTTCTCTGCCACTCAAATTGATCGTGGCTGGTCTGATCATCATCAACCCTAAATATTCTGCAATTTCCCCATAATCCCCGATTAAAGAACTCTGTATCACAGGCGATAATGAATTTTAGCACCAAATTCTCACAGTCCTCTGCAGAAAATAATTCTATTGATCCAGTACTGACTGAGTGAAAAAGATATTCCTCATCTCTGCCTGACATGGGCGATCCCTTATTCAGAATGGATGTCCTCTGGTCCAAGACATTCCCACAAGGGGAAATAAAAACACTGAACTCATTTCTCCTGTCAGGTGCAGTTAGAATCTTGTCAATACAATAAGGTCGCCTCTTATTCTTCTAAACTCCAATGATTGCATGCCTAACCTACTCAACCTGTCCTCATACGACAGCCCCTCTTCATCGGGGATCAGACCTTCTCAACAGCAAGGTGGGCAAGTGGGCTTGGTGTCCATAGCTGAAGTCTTGCGTGAGTACATCCTTGAGGAAGTGATAGGCTGTACCGGCATCAGGTCTGCCAGTGTAAAGAGCAACGTTTTGCTGACCTGCTGAGCTGCCCTGGGCCCTGTCCAGCCTCAGCAGCTCCTTCAGGGCCTGACCACATTTCTGGATCAATCATTGCACTCCAAAAAACGGTTTTGCTGGAATTGTATAAAACGTTGCTCAGGCCACAGCGAGAGCATTATGTGCACTTCTGGAATACACATGACAGGAGGGGTTGACCGCAGTGGATTGAGGTAGGGTTGAGGAGATTGGTCAATGTTTTGTCTGTAATTATGAGATCCAGTTATGAAAGATATTGAACAAACTACAGGGAGGTTCCGCAAAACAGAAGAGATTGAGAGTGGACATGGTTGAGATGTACAAATTATTAGAGGAATAGACAATTTGGACATAAACAAACCGTTCCCCTTTACAGGGGGATCAATGTCCAGCTGCGTAGATTGAGAGTGAAGGTTAGAAAACATGCGCAACTTATTTTCACCCACAGGGAAGTGGGAATCTAGAACTCAGTGTCGGAGGCGGAGGCAGTCATTGTCATAATATTGATGAAATAATTAAAAGAATGTGTACAGAGGGATCTTGGGTTCTAAGTCGATAAATCAGGTCTAAAGAGCAGATCTGAGCACTATCCCTTTGAAAGTAGGTTTTGATCCTCGAGAGAGTTTAGTGCAGGTTTGCAAGGATGATCCCTGGACTTCTTATTAAGGAGAGATTGGACAAATTATATCTTTACTTTCTTGAATTTACAATGTTGAGGGGTGATATAAACGAAGTCTTCAGGATACTAACAGGGCAAAAACATGCTCGATAGAAATAAACTATTTTAACAGATTGAGGTTGAAGTCAAAATGTGCTGGGACAAAATCCGGAAATGCTCTCCCTAAGGGTATTGAAAGTTTTCCTACAGAATCTGAAATGCATCCTTTCAAGAATGCAGCTCAACATCACGTTCTCAAGAGCATCTAGGACAATAATCGCTGTTTTAAGCCAGTGACGTCTACGTCGTAGTCCAAAAATTAAGGCCAGTTCATTCAGGACAGATGATAAAAAAAAATCCATGCACAAAGACTCATGAAGGTTTGAAATTCTCTGCCTCAACCCGTGTTCGATGCTCATTCAATTGTTTTTTTTTCAACTGAGAAATGGACTTATGAAGATTTATTCATAGAATGTCTGTGTCACTGGCGAGGCCAGCATTTATTGCACATAGTCAGCGATATACTGGTCGGTCTGAAGCCACATGTAGGCAAGACCAAGTAATGATGGCAGTTTCCTTCTCTGAAGGATACTAGTCTACCAGATGGTCATTCAGAAAATTAACAACGGATTCACGCTTACCATTAGACTTTTAATGACGACTACATTCCTATTGTTATCAAATTCCACCATTTACTATAGTGGGGCGCGAACGTGCGTCCCTAGAAACATGAGCAGAGTGCCTGGATTAACAGTCCAGCAACATTACCAGAAGGCGACCATCTCTCCAACAGTAATAATGGTAGCAAGGATATTGGACCAAGGAAGGCATATGGAAACATCCCACAGATCACCCATTACATTATTGAGTGGCTGAGAAAAATCAAGGGGCTGAATGAACCACTCCTGTCCCTATGAAGAATCCACTTCGATCTTTGTTAGTTCAAACATTATTCAGACCATTATCTCTGTTAATTTTGTGATGTAAACGACTAAGATACACTTTAAACCTTTGCTACTAGATGTTGTTCCTTTCATTTCGTGTTCTACTCCTTGATAGAACCCAAAACTGAGTCAGTTGCTAATGCATCAATGAATTATGCCAACAGTGTAATCCAACCTCACACGAGGCCTTAAAAATGTGGATCGATGCCACAATCATTTTTTTTCTACCTCGAAGAGCGAAAACAATGATGTGTAAGACAGTAGTTTTGCTGTTAGGAAACCTGGTGTTGCCCTAAACCACCACCCACGATCCATTCACCCGTTCATCTTCCCTGCAAAATTATGTCCATCTCCCTGACGGTAAGCAGGGAAAACGGGCTTTAGAACTGTTTCCACTGTGCTCCCCAGGCGCATGCTGATCTTTGGTGGATCATATGAGTTCTATCCATTCAAATCATCTATTGTATGTAACGCTGATTAAGGCAAGTATTTCACTCAGAAAACTATCCATTGGGATTCCCAACCTGTTTTAAAATTGCACTCTTGCATTCTTTCATATTACAAATATTGATAGCAAACAACCTGTTCCCTGTTATCGCACAGACAAGCTATAGATCAGCGGGGGTGATGTGGTGCATTTATTCTGAGCTAGAAAACTGTGTTAAAGTTCGACTTGCTCCAGAGATGTGTAATAACATCTCTGAACATGCTGCCACGAAAACATTGCCAACACGCTTTTCAATGCATTCATAAATTCCCTTGATACTGATTTGAAATGGAATGAAGTATAACACTCCCAAGATCTTGCTAAAACTTGACATCATCTAATAAGAACACGGTTGTTCAATGTCATTATACCTTTCATTCATTAAAGAAAAATACACTGACATTTGAGCCATTCTGGCGAGGTTTCAGTGATCAGAGAGAAAGATAGATTTTCAATCATGCAGAGACTCGAGGAATTATCATTAAAAGGGAGGTAAGTGGAGTTGAGGCTGATCAGAAGTGCCATGTACTCACTGAATGGCAGAGAAAACGTGATTTGATGAATTACCTACTTTTGCTCATCCGTCTTTTCATATGATCTCTGCAGTTGGCTGAAGATTGTAATCATTCACGATGTCTGTGATCCACCACGTCTGTCCTTCTCCGCTCGATACCATCTTAATGAACTGCCGTTATTGGTCGTTCCTCATGATGTCTGCTCTATATTAATTTTCTTCTCTCTAACACTAACCGTATTGATCATATCCTTTAAGATCGGTCTTGAAAATTACTTCTTTGAGCAAGAATCGCTCAGCTTCCTATCATAGAAGTATCATAGAATATTACAGTGTAACAGGGGGCCATTTGTCCCATCATGTGTGAGCAGCTCCAGAAAGAACTACCAAGTTGTTCCCATTATCCATCCCTGTGTTCATGTACCTCTCAGTTTATCATTTTCAAATATACGTCCATATCTTCTCTGAAACTTCCTGTGGATTCTGCTTCTATCACTCTCCCAGGCAACCCGTCTCAAATCCTCAAAGGTCTCAGAGTAAAAGAAATTATTGAATTATGGACTTGGGCATCTGCCCACTTTTATGCCAGCCAAACCTTTCGATATCTTTCACTCCCTGAAGCAAACTGCTCCATAACCCCGCGGTCCCTCTTTCGAAGTATCTCCAGTTGGAATATAACTGCTCATCTCCTAATTGACGATAGCAATGTTTGGTTGAAACTGGAGCACTGCAACAATTCTTGTCTTCACAACTAGTTATTAGAATACACTTTAAGCACTCTGCACAGTTGTTAACCCAATAAGTTCGCGTTTGGATACATATTTAGCAATTTACAATGTTCTAACATTTTCTTTAAAAGAAAACATCACGTGTCTGACCATTCATAGTTTCCGATAATAGAAGCTGGAGAAAGGCATTTGACTCGTCGAGCTTGCTCCGTCATTCATTAAGGTTTTGCCTGATCAGTTGCTCCTTCCTGCATTATCCCCATAAACCTTAATTTCATGAGCATTCAAAAACATCAATGAGCATTTTTCCTGTTTTATATTCTTTCATAATTCCAACATTTCAATGTATTTTAGAAGAAAGTTGCAGCATTAAAGCAGCGTGTGATACCCGTGTTTCAATGGGGGTCAAGGCTGCCTGTGTGTTGCATTCCATTCTAACATCAAAGAAGAAATTGCACCATGTAACACTGGAATGCATCTGGGATTCTGACTGCAGAGATCTGTCGTCTCAGCAATTCTCGCTCTATTTTATGGTCCCAATCCAATGAGCTCTGTCGCACTGCTTTCTCAACTATGTAAATGCAACTATGTGACACTGCGTTGCATTAATTTTCTATGACTTATTTCCTATTCAAGTCAGATTCTTGACAAAGTGACAGGCAGGAAGAGGTGATAAGGAAATCGGCAAGGTACATTGGCGGCCTTCACATTGCAGCAGCTTGGCGACTATGTAGGCTTTTGATTAGTACAGTTAGTGGAATGTGTGCACATCTTGTCACCATACTTCTGGAAGAATGTGGAAGCTTTGGAGTGGGTGAAAAAGAGGTTTTACAGGGTAATGACTGGACTGGAGAATTTCAACTTTAAAGTCAAGTTGGGTAGCTTGGATTGTTTTTGCTACAGTGTCGGAAGCTGTGGGGTGGGGTGTGGGCATGACTTTATACGTTCTGGAACTTGGATGTTCTGGATTGATTGACGTTGGTATACAAGAAAATAATTAACTCGGTAGTTATATCCTCTATCAATTATTATTTCAAGGCAATGGAATATAACTGATCAGTAGATATAATTTATTTAGACATGGCATTGATGATCCCACATCTACTGCATTTCATGCAGATTTTATCGCCTTATTTAACGAATGTTAGCATTACTTTAGAATGGTGACAGCAGAACCAGTCTACAACGGTATTCATTTTCACATCATGGTTGGCAAGACTTAATTGTGTTCTGACTTATTTGTTTGTAAGGCAAAAGATAAGCGGGAAATACGGCGCGGCAGCATGTGATAGACACGAAATTTTAGTGTGTATCGTTGGGAAACCAGAGGGAGTGGACATGAAGGCAACTTTATCGTAGAATGACAGAGAGATAAACGTTTACAGACGCATAAGGATGAAATGAGAGTCAAAGACACATACGGTTTGTGACGAACAAATCTGTTTAATTCGGGAGAGAATCACTTAAAGTGAGATTGGGTGTGTTGAGAGTGTGCATGAAAGACAGAACCAGGAACAATCAAAAGCCAAAAGAGAAACAGAAAAAAAAACAAGACACCGAGAGCGCATTAGTGTGAAGAAGTGAGAGACGTGTCAGCTGAGAGTGAAAAGGGAAGAAACGGAAACACAAATAAGGAGTGAAAAAAAGAAAGGTGTTCACAGGGAGATCGAAGGAGGTGAAATCAAAGGCAAGAAAGCAAAACCGAGAGAAAACAAAAGACACTTAGAAACTAAGTCAGACAGAACCATGAGCACTGGCAGCTGTAAACATATTTAGCAATCTGAGGCACAAGGTAAGGCAATGTTCATGTCACAACAGCTGGAGGAGCTCGAAGATATCTAAAAACCAGACGCACAGCAGAATATTACAGAGGCAATGAGATTTGAATGCGTTGGTGAAATGTCCACTTTTAATGAGGGCTCAACCTGCAGGAGTACATCATAAAAATCACGAGGTGCCCGGGGTACAGAACTTTAGAACAAGAATGCCAATTCTTATGAATCTGGAGGTAGTTGCAATAATAGAGAGTGCTGCCCGCAAAGGGCATGGAGCCATGGAAGGCTTTCATCTGCTGTTGGTTAAAAATATTACAGATGACAAAACCAAGGAAAGGGGTACAGGTATAGACGAGTAGTTTACGTGGACATGATCATGGAAACAGGAAGGTCGTATTGGAGAGAGCTTGAAAACATTTTGCGTAAAGATTTGTAGGTTGGTTGCCAGTTGTCGTAATTGTGGGTATGGTGATCAAGCTGGAAAGCTGATTTGATGAAGTTTCATTCCCTTTCTCTGCGACATCTTCAATGCTTTCGAACCTCTTGTGAAGCACTGCTGAACTGTGTCTTCCGGAATTTACTTGGCTCTGTTTGTGCTGTTTATGCTTGCGAGGTCTGGTTGTTTGTTTTCGTAGCTGGTACGTTGATGGAGATTGTGGATGAGTGCCATATTCCTTGAAATTTTGTCGCTGCCCGCTGTTTGGTTTGTCGGCTGTTGTCGTATTTGTAATCCCTTTCATCTTTGGTTATGGCTACCTCAAACAGCTGGTCGTGGCGTTTTGTGGCGAGTTGCTGTTCATGGCTGCAGATTGTGAGTTGTCTGCCTATTTGTCTTGTGCAGCGTTGCATGCAGCCTTTGCATGCAATCTTGCAAAATACGTTACTTTGCACATGGTGGCTCAAGCGTCTTTTGTCTTGGTGAGTTGTTGAGTGAGCATGGCTGTCAGTTTATTGGCTGCGATGAATCCTAGTGATCAGAGAATTCTGGCTGTCAGTTGCGAGACATTTTTAATGCGAATTGGCGTCGCCAATGAGTTAGTTCGTGGTATGTCCGCATCACTTTGTTTGCCTGAAAGAATACTAAAAGCAACTATGGATGTTGGAGAAATGAAACAAAAACAGAAATAGCCTAGTCGTCACAGCAGCGGAGGCAGTATCTGTGAAGAAATATTAGAGCTAATCTTTCGGGTCCAATCAAACTTATTCAAAATTGATGATAGCTGTGAATAGGATGTTGGTTTTATCCAGAAGTTCGGCACGGTGGTCGGGATGTGGGCAGGGTTAGTAAACGATAGAATGATATATTGAACATAGAACATGTTTGTGTAAAGTTGTGTGAAAACTGGGGAAAGGTGCTCAGGCTATAAATTTGTCAAAGTTGATATGAAGTCCATGGGAATGCAAGGCTCCCAAGTGAAAAGTGCTGTGCTTTTCTTTTACTGCATTGTACTTAACTGGACCAGTGCCACAATCCTGGGACACGGATATTCTTCACACAACATGGTGGCGTGTTGAAGTACCGAGCAACAGGAACCTCGGGATCATTTTCTGCGTACAAACTATAGATGTTCTGCAAAGCTATCAATAATTCTGCTCTTCGTTTTGACAATGTATTGGAGAACACATTGTGAGGACCGAATAAATCCATTGGGAGAAATGCAGGAAAAGCGCTGCTTACGTCGACGATGTGTCTGAGGCCATGGATTGTGAGAAGGACGGAAGTAAACAGGTATGTCTGAAAAAATCTGCAAATGCACATGAAGGCATCTTGTGGCTCTGGGGATATGCTAAGAGAGAAGAAGAAGTTCGCCAGCGAGTACCGCAGGAACAGTCCTTGTTGAAGTTTGACAGTGGAGGTTAGGGCAATGTGTATCTGGTAGTCACAGCACACTGAAGGTGGAGGGAATGGCACCTCATGATCCTGTGGATATGGATGTTGCTGAAATTACAAGCAGGACACTATCGTTGCTGTTACAGTTTCGAGAAGGGATAAGGACTCAAGTTCAGGAGATGAATCAGAGATCCGGATGAGGGCCCTCTTCGCTACAGCCCTGTGTGTCCTAGGGAGAGGAAGAAGCGTTTTAAGTTGATTTGCGACCTTCGTATCATCTGAACACATGTGACAGAGACAGGGGGACTGCTGGAATGGAATAGAGACTTTGCAAGGAAGCAGGGTGTCAGAATGCACTTTCAAGGTAAGTGTGGGAGTCACTGATTTTGTATTGGATGTTGGTGGCCAGCCCATTCCCCGAAATGGAAGGAGAAAGTTCGAGGAAGGAACGGGAGGAGTTGGAGATGGACTGGATGAAGGTGAGAAAAGCGTGTCATACTTCTTATTCCTGAAGAAAGAACGGGAGGAGTTGGAGATGGACTGGATGAAAGTGAGAAAAGCGTGTCATACTTCTTAGTCCTGAAGAAAGTTACAGAAGTTAAAAGAGGCATTGTTCAGGATGAGATGAAAAGTCGACGACAGGGAGAGCGGTGTTGCAAAGCGAGAGGTCAGGCCGTTATGCCAGGAAAACCTCAACAGCCCTGAAACCGTCCTGTTGTGGTGTCTGTGCATCAGGGGATTTCACATGCATAGTAAAGAGGAGGCTGTTGGAATCCGTGAGCTGGGAATTCTGAAACTGGTGTGAAGTTCCAGAGGAACCACGAAATTCAGTCGGACAGGAGTGCACAAGGGAAATATAAATCGAGTTGAAGTAGGAAGACGTGAGTACTGACGTGCAGCAGAAGGCAGAGACAAAAGGTCTGATAGGTAGCCCTCATTGTGAATTTTCTGAAAGAGTTAAATGCGGGCTGTGTGCAGATGGGAGACGATGAGGTTCGAAGCAAAAAAGTGTTGATCACGAGATGAAATAAGATTAGTGGACAGCATCTAAAACGTATGAAAGTCGACGGTTCGTGCAGAAACATTTCGTCAGGACAATGTTAGTATATTCAGTATAAGACCTGGTGGGTCATGTTGTGTCTGTAGAGGACTTTGTTTATGCCAGGAACCAGAAAGGAGGTTAGTGGACAGAAAGGAGGGAGTAACTAAAACCTATATGGAACGAGACAACAAAGTCAGCGTGATTAAGGGGAAGAGTAGTGTAAATATATGGCTTAGTTTGAGGCATTCAGAAGCCTTTAATGATATATTTGGTTCAGTACTTATAATACAATGTTATACTTAACCATTAACTAGCACAGTGTGTAGTGTAACCCTTGTATGTACGAACAGTGGAAAAGTACTGAGTACATCTGACTTGTAAAGATAAGCTGATGTAAACACACAATAGGAATGACTTTTAATAAAGAGTAGTGTATACTGGCGGCCTTGGTAGCGGCTGGGAGAGTGAGGCAGACAGCGGGGGTGTTGCTGTTCTGTGAGTACAGATGCAGGACATGTTTTAAGCTGTGGTAAAAAAAAAACAAGAACTATTTCGCGCCACCTCCAGCAGAAAGAGGTTACATGGGGTCAGATATCCGGGAATGCGAGAAGGCAGAGAATGGAGTCAGGTCAACAGTCAATCAAGAAGACAACCACACCTCAATGCTTGCACAATGTTCTGTGATTACATGACGTTTTGTACTGTATAAAAGACTGGGTTAGGGGCAGGATAGGGGTCAGACTTCGTGAACTGACACACTCTGCTGTTTGTCAGGGACAGAAAGGTCGAGACGCAGCGCTCTGAATGCTTTATCCACTTACTGATAAAATAAACTTAAAGTGTGAGACCGAATATCTTCTCCTATTGCTTCATTTAAAGAACACGCAGGACTTGGCTCACACATAGAAGAAAGTAAGTTGGTAGATTGAGGTAAAGTCCAACAATTTGGTGACCCCGACGTGATGAAGACGGAGAAGTGACGGAAAAGAGAGAAAATAGAAACAATGGACAACTGATGTCTGATGACAACAAGAAGCGGCGCCGCATAAAAAAAGGTGAGCAGACGCCTGTTTATATCGAAGTTCTGCAATTGTAAATACTAAATTGATTGTTGTCATTATACTGCAAGTGTCCTAGTAAGAGTAAGTGGATAAAGTATTGATATAGTACGTACGGGTTTAAAGTCCCTTGGCGTTAGAGTCCCCATAAAAGCAACGAGGTACGTAAATGTGAGGAGGTTTAAAGTCCATTGAGCAGGATCTCATAAAGGCAACGCTCTATGATTGTGTTGTATGTTTTAAAACTTATATTGGGGAATGTACGGAGGGTGGCAGAAAAACCAGTAGTGTTTTGAAGTAAGGGTCGGTGGTGTCTCAGCGAGAGAGAGAGTTGGCAGTGGGAATCTAATGGTAACAACAGCGACACTGCTGATAAATCTCGCTGAAAGGGTCAGTTGCTCGGGTGTACTCCATACAAACTGACTGGCCACCGGATTTGTCTCTGATTGGGTTAGTTGCTCGGTTATATTATATCCAAACCAATTGACTGCTAGA